>NC_090202.1:29245000-29484000 GCF_033026475.1 Channa argus
GTGTAAGGTGAAGGTAGAGGTGGCAAAGGCCAAACAAAGAGCATATGAGGACTTGTATGCTAGGTTGGACACTAAAGAGGGAGAGGTGGATTTGTACAGGTTGGCCAGACAAAGAGATAGAGATGGGAAGGATGTGCAGCAGGTTAGGGTGATTAAAGATAAGGATGGAAATGTATTGACAGGTGCCAGGAGTGTGATGGGAAGATGGAAGGTGTACTTTGAAGAGTTGATGAATGAGGAAAGTGAAAGGGAACGAAGAGTAGAAGAGGTGACTGGTGTGGAGCAGGAAGTAGCAAAGATTAGTAGGAATGAAGTGAAGGAGATGTGCAGAGCTGTGGCAACTACAGAGGAATAAAGCTGATGAGTCACACAATGAAGTTGTGGGAAAGAGTAGTGGAAGCTCGGCTAAGGACAGAGGTGAACATTTGTGAGCAGCAATATGGTTTCATGCCTAGAAAGAGTACAACAGATGCAGTATTTGCTTTGAGGATGCTGATGGAGAAGTACAGAGAGGGTCATAGGGAGTTGCATTGTGTCTTCGTAGATTTAGAGAAAGGGTATGACAGGGTGCCGAGAGAGGAGCTGTGGTATTGTATGAGGAAATCTGGAGCGGCAGAGAAGTATGTTAGAGTGGTGCAGGACATGTATGAGAGCAGTAAGACTGTGGTGAGGTGTGCTGTAGGTGTGACAGAGGAGTTCAAGGTGGAGGTGGGTCTGCATCAAGGATCGGCTCTGAGCCCCTTCTTGTTTGCTCTGGTGATGTACAGGCTGACAGATGAGGTTAGACAAGAATCTCCATGGACTATGATGTTTGCGGATGACATTGTGATTTGTAGCGAGAGCAGAGAGCAGGTGGAGGAAAATCTAGAGAGGTGGAGGTCTGCTCTGGAAAACAGAGGAATGAAGCTTAGCTGCAGCAAGACAGAATACATGTGTGTCAATGAGAGGGACCCAGGTGGAACAGTGAGGTTACAGGGAGCAGAGGTGATGAAAGTGCAGGACTTTAAGTACTTAGGGTCAACGGTTCAGAGCAACGGAGAGTGTGGAAAAGAGGTGAAGAGGTAAAGAGTCGAGTGCAGGCAGGTTGGAACGAGTGGACAAAAGTGTCAGGTGTGTTGTGTGATAAAAGAGTATCGGCAAGAATGAAAGGAAAGGTGTTCAAGACAGTGGTGAGACCAGCGATGTTGTTCGGCTTAGAGACAGTGGCACTGAAGAAAAGACAGGAGGCAGAGCTGGAGGTAGCAGAGTTTAAGATGTTGAGGTTCTCTTTGGGAGTGACGAGGATGGACAGGATCAGGAATGAGTACAGAGGGACAGCTCATGTTAGATGTTTTGGAGATAAAGTCAGAGAGGCCAGATTGAGGTGGTTTGGACATGTTCAGAGAAGACATTGTGAATATATCGGTAGAAGGATGCTGAGGTTGGAGCTGCCAGGCAGGAGGTCTAGAGGAAGACCAAAGAGGAGATTTATGGATGTAGTGAGGGAGGACATGAAGTTAGTTGGTGTGACTGAAGAGGATGCAGAGGATAGAGTTAGATGGAGGCACATGATTCGCTGTGGCGACCCCTGAAAGGGAACAGCCGAAAAGAAAAGAATAAGAAGACAAAATGTTGAGCATACTTCACCTCTGTACTGTATTATATGATTGTTATGTAGGTATTCTGATGTGGGGCTGCCAGAGCTCAGAGGCTGTAGGCATCACCGCTATTTTTTTCTCCAAGTTCAGAGAAAGATTTGTATTATCCGGTTGTAATTCATTAAAATTTTTGAAAGTGCTTGAAGATCCAGTTATCAGTACATTAAATGTTGAGCATTAGAAACCATAATATTGTGGGTAATGCTCAGAGTTGTACTAAAATTTAAGGTGGACTAATTTATTCACAACGTGAATCTAACGTCTGCCATTTGAGTAAATGTAAATGTAAACTTTGCTGCAACACATCAGGTTGTTACTGGAGTATTGAAGTGTTTCATACCTCCTCATCCTCGTCCTTATCACAAAATCATCTTCATTCATTATGTTTCCTGTGTGTCAGAGACTCTCGTATCAGCAGGTGTTTCACCTTCAGCAGAGATGGAACATTGTTCACATGGTGTAATGGACAGAGGTAAAATCACATATATATGTATTACAAATACAAACATACATGCAAATATAGGAGTCGGAGAACTGATTCATGCTAGATCTGTTCAATTCTATGAAGCAGCAGAGACTTCACCAGTCGTTTGAATCTAAACTGTCCTTTCTCTCTCGCTGTCCTTTAGTGTCTCTGTGGTGAAGTGTTCAGACGGCTCCATGGTTGCAACCTTTGACCTCCCAAAGGCAACTCTGCTGGAGTTTTCTCCTCTCAACAACATCCTGGTCACCTGGCAGCCGTACACCAGTAAGAGACAATGATCAAACACGAGATGTGAAAAAACAGGACGATAGTAGATGAGAGGACGCTGGGTGTGTTTATGCCCTGGCATTTACCTAGAACATGAGGGTCATGATACCAGGATACTCCCAAACCTGATTATAATCTGACCTGATAACATATTACTGGTTCACATGTAAACACACTGACTGTGATGTTAAAAAACACGAAAAGAGACAAAAAAAATGTTCCTGTGGTCACAGGTACACAGATAAATTATGGCTGTGTGTGTTGCAGAGAGCCAGGACAGTCCTCAGGGGGAACCCAATCTGCAGCTGTGGGACCTGCAGAGCAGTCAGCAGATCAAAGCTTTGTATCAGAAGAAGGTCGAGTCCTGGTCAGTCTCATCACTTTTTGCTTCCACTGTCAGTATGCGGAGTTGTAGAAATGTGTAATGTGCAGTTTTGCTTCGTTTCTTTTGTATTATTAACTACAAACAAGCCACTGTACACATGATGACAAGAAAACCAAAGGTTTTGTTATGGTCATCTCATGTAGTAGGTGTCTGACTGTGTGCAGGTGTCCCAGCTGGTCTGAAGATGAGAAGATCTGTGTGAGGAGTGTCAACAATGAGCTGCATTTCTTTGAGAACAACAACTTCAGTAAGAAACCAGATTGAACCAGACAGCAAACAGCTCCCTGACCTCTGGGTCAGATCTGGATAAGCAGATACTCAGTATTAAAGAACTTAGTTTATGGCCAGAAGGCCAACATCTATAATTTAAATGGTTCTCTAGAACCTTTGTAGCATTTATAGATTGTTTACTCATATCAGATTCTTGAATCCATAGTTAGAATCCACCAAAGAAACAACTGACAACAGCTTCTGTTTCCAGACACCCTCGCTAACAAGCTCCACATGCAGAAAGTGTCAGACTTTGCATTGTCACCTGGGAGTCAGCCCAGCAAGGTGAGGAACCACTAGCTTAAACAGTATGGGGGAAGGGGAATCAAACACTGACCCTGGTTTTACCTGTCCTGTTTGTCCCTATAGGTAGCAGCTTACGTCCCAGGCAGTAAAGGAGCCCCATCTTTTGTTCGCCTCTATCAGTACCCGGTGCTGGGAGGTGTAAGTGCTGCACTTGCCAACAAGAGCTTCTTCAAGGCCGACAGAGTCACAATGCAGTGGAACAAGAAAGGTTAAAGAGTTGAGCTGTTCAGGAGTTTAAAGAACTGTAGTCCAAACCAGAATCTAAATCACACGCTTCCTTAAACCCCCATCTCTCTCTCTCTCTCTCTCTCTCTCTCTCTCTCTCTCTCTCGCTCTCTCGCTCTCTCGCTCTCTCTCCCTCTGTCACTCTCTCTCACAGCCTCAGCCGTTCTAGTGACAGCGAGCACTGAAGTTGATAAGACCGGAGCTTCTTATTATGGCGAACAGACGCTGCATTACCTGGCTGTTAATGGAGAGACTGCTCTGGTTCAGCTGCGTGAGTACAGTCAGGCCTACAACTGGGATTTGTGAGGAGCCAGTGTCAGATTACACTGGGGGGCAGGTGTTACCACTGGAGCCTTTTTTTAAAATTTGGTTAACGTATTTATTGGTAACCTAGATGAAGCATCTGTTTTAAGGCATGCAAAATCTCAGGAATGTGTTACTCATCTAGAAACCAATCGACACTTGTTGTAAACTCTCAAGGACTCTTTCTCTGAGTTGACAAACTCTTCTATGTTGACACAGCGAAGACCGGGCCGATCTACGATGTGGCATGGAGTCCGAACTCTGCCGAGTTCTGTGTGGTTTATGGCTTCATGCCAGCCAAAGCCACCATCTTTAACCTCAAGTGTGACCCAGTGTTTGACTTTGGAACCGGACCACGAAATGCTGCGTACTACAGGTGAAAACACATCTGTCCTGTGTTTCTTGCATCCATCCTTATCCTCAGTGAAGCACTTGAAGTGCACGCAATGCTTCTGGGAGGAAAATGGTTTCCCGTGAGTTTGTTTTGTCAGACAGGACAAACTGACATGTTCAGTTGTTACTACAGCACCATCAGTTCTTCACATAATCACACTCATGTACAAATGGTGATAGGCTATAGATAAAGTGTTCAAACTACAAACTGAAAATACACTTGTACTCTTATCTTTTCAATGCATTTTCTAGTGAAGTACATGTCTGTAAAGAATTATTTACAAAATAATGTGTCTTTAATCATGCTAGGGCTGATAAATTATTGTGATAGCAGGTGGTTTTCAACATAATTAGATTATTTAAGGTCAATGTGGTTGACCCTGCCCATTGTAACTAGTGGATTTCACTACATTTGCACAGTCACAGGTAATCTAAAGGTAAATATTCTTGACCGTTGTCTTAGTAATTAGAATCTTAGACACTCCTAATGGATAATAGCCTGTTGTTTTTCCTGCGTGCAGTCCTCAGGGCCACATCCTGGTCCTGGCTGGCTTCGGGAACTTGCGTGGTCAGATGGAGGTCTGGGATGTGAAGAAATATAAACAGGTGAGAATTAATGACAGCATTGCACAGTGTGAAATTCTCGAGTAGTAACAAACATGCACACACTCAGGAGCAGGAAGGGCCACTAGTACTCCAAAACACGAGAGAATACGCAAATGCAGTATTTGACATATGAATTTTAGTCCAGTTTCTGAATTGGGAGCTCAAAACATTGTTCAGAGTAAAAGCTCTTTCTTGCACTTGCATCTAATAAAATGTAAACTGTTTTCTGATAGGACTTTGCTTGGGTGTTTTCTCCTTGACTTACATTTTTGCTGCCTTGTAACTCACTTGTAAGTCGCTCTGGATAAAAGCATCTGCTAAATGACTAAATATAAATGTTAACTAGACGTTTTTATTCTGGGTTAGAAATTTTCACTACTCATCAAAGCAGCTTCTTCAGTCTGAGGTAAAATAGCTTAGAGACCTAATTATTTCTTCAGACCGAAGAAGCTGCTTGGATGGACCTGACTGTATATGATCATATGTTTATAGACTGGGGTTGCAGTGGGGAAACCAGACCTCTTGGTTCTGTAGTCAGTCTCACCTGTGTGTCCCTTCAGGTGTCCAAACCTCAGGCTCCAGATGCCACGCATTTCTCCTGGTGCCCTGATGGTGAACACGTGGTCACAGCTACCTGTTCTCCTCGACTGCGGGTCGGTAACGGCTACAAGATCTGGCACTACACTGGCTCTGTGCTGCATAAGTGGGACGTGGCAGCAGGTTCAGAGCTGTGGGAGGTTCGCTGGCAGTCATTTCCAGAAGGCAGCTTCCCTGAACGGGCCATCATGTACCAGGCAGCACCCAGTGGGCTGGGAACCACACAGGCCCCAACCACACAGGCCTACCGCCCACCTGCACTGCGACACCTACCTGCTACGCCCAGCACCAAACTGGTGAGTCAACACAGCTGAACTTGTTTTCTACTGAGCTCACCTTCATTCACCTAGACCACATAGTTAGTGCAGCTCATTTGATACAAAAGGATTTATTATTCTGTGGAAATTATTTAAAGATACAGTACGTAACTTTTTAAAAATATTTATTTAGTATAAATATATTTAACATTGTATCTTACTGCGGAGCGGTGCCCTCGAAAGTCTCCTGTGATGCGTCACAGAACAGTTCTGGCAGCAGTGCAGAGATACTCATTGCTAAATGTTTTTTAGAGAGGCTCCACCAGTCAGAGCAGT
Organism: Channa argus; assembly: GCF_033026475.1. Classification (NCBI taxonomy): domain Eukaryota; kingdom Metazoa; phylum Chordata; class Actinopteri; order Anabantiformes; family Channidae; genus Channa; species Channa argus. The sequence continues at coordinate 29,251,067 of NC_090202.1, forward strand.
TCGATGATTTAGTAAGTGCTTATTTAATAATGACTAAAACCTGAAGAGCTGTGTAGAGTGTTTTGGCACGTAGCAGAGGGTAGAGGTTCATAGCAGAACAGGGAGAGGGTGGTCTGGGTGGAGTAGACCAGATTGTGGCTTAAGTTAAGCTTTAAGAGATTTAGTTTAGCATTTTACTTGGGCTGGGAAAGGGGGTAAAAAGATATCAAAAATTGTGGGAATATATTTCTTTGTGCTGAGGTTTAACAATCCAGCAGCTGAACTGCTGCTGAACTGGAATATTACAAATATGTGACACCACGTTATACTCTTACCATCCTGTCAGTCTCACTTTGTGTCTCACCGTCTGTCAGCATGAGGACGAACCTCCTCAGAACATGCGTCCTGGTGTTTCTGGGGAGAGGATTATGTCTAAAACAGCCCTGAAGAATCAGAAGAAGCGGGAAGCAAAGAAAGCTGCTAAACAGGTGAATTGACCCGGTAACTTCAGATTTGTCTTTCTTAGAGCAGATGCAAAATTAAAGGTCAGGTTTGATAACATGTTTGCAGCCATCAACAAGTCTTTAAAAAAAAAAAAAAGACTTTTACATTTAATTTTCCGACATATTCATTGGGACTGGGACAATTCATATCTTGTGTGAAATGTTATCGATTCAGTGCCACCAAGTATCAATCTTTTCTTAAGCATTCAACTGACCCAAAGTAAAACTAAGTTGATTCAGGTTTTTAGACATATAATGGGGCAAAAAAGTATTTAGTCAGCCACCGATTGTGCAACTTCTCGTGCTTAAATTTATTACAGAGGTCTGTAATTTTCGTCATAGGTACACTGCAACTGTGAGAAGGAGAATGTTGGGAAAAAAACCCAGGAAATCCCATTGTAGGATTTTTAAAGAATTTATTTATAAATTCCTGCGTAAAATAAGTATTTGGTCAATAACAAAAGTTCAACTCAGTACTTTGTAATATAACCTTTGTTGACAATGACAGAGGTCAAACGTTTCCTGTAGGTCTTCACCTTTGCACACACTGTAGCTGGTATTTTGGCCCATTCTTCCATGCAGATCTCCTCTAGAGCAGTGTGTGTTTTAGGGCTGTCGCTGGGCATCACAGGCTTTCAACTCCCTCCACATATTTTCTATAGGGTTGAGGTCTGGAGACTGGCTAGCCCACTCCAGGACCTTTAAATGCTTCTTACGGAGCCACTACTTCGTTGCCCAGGTGGTGTGTTTGGGATCATTGTCATGCTGGAAGACCCAGCCACGTCTCATCTTCAGTGCTCTCGCTGATGGAAGGTTTTTGCTCAAAATCTCATGATACATGGCCCCTTTCATTCTTTCCTCAAAACGGATCAGTGCCCTTTGCAGAAAAACAGCCCCAAAGCATGATGTTTCCACCCCCATGCTTCACAGTGGGTATGGAGTTCTTGGGATGCAACTCAGCATTGTTGCTTGGAGCCCCAGATCAAGGGAGATTATCAATGACCTTGTATGTCTTCCATTTTCTAATAAATGCTCCCACAGTTGATTTATTCACACCAATCTGCTTGCCTATTGTAGATTCACTCTTCCCAGCCGTGTGCAGGTCTACAATTTTGCTCCTGGTTTCATTCTGACTGGAGACAGTCAGATGAAATACAGTTGTAACTGGCAGTGAAGAAGTAAAAACAACATGGTGAAACACAAATCAGAGATGCAGCAGCGTCTTGTAAAGTAAAAGTTTGCTGACTCTCCAAGTTTGCACTCACTATGGTTTTTACGCTAACAAGACTTTGTGTTCTGCAGTAAAAAAATCACTAATAGTCCGGACGTAATCACTGCGTCTTGCTATCACTGATCGTCTCATTTATCAAACAGATATACTGTAAATATCTTACTATGTACGTTTATATTATCAGACCACTTAGTGGTTTTTATTTAGTGGTTCTAATGTTTTAAAACACTAATGACACACCAGTAATATTTATTATTTTCTTACAGTATATCCTAAGCACAATGGCTAGTTTTAAATTGTGGGCAAGTTATCCTGATCCTAATATATCACAAGCTGACCCTAAATATTCAGTACTGTGTGGTATAGACGGGTCAGGACAGGTTCTCTGAACTCATCAAAATATACTTGTGTACAGGCGATCTTACTCGAAACTGACGAATCTGACGCTCCATTCAGTTTCTCTGCTCCAGCTACCGTATCACATCTGCACCTTTCAGTAGTTGAGCTAAACTGCCTCTCTTGCCACAAACCCATGCATTGCATTGTTCCCTTGACAACTTCACAACAAAATTAAAAAGTAAACTACAAAAGGAACCATCACAGGCAAAGTATCAAATCTATACGGTGTCACTAATGACATCATCAATACACAGTACACAACACACAATACAGTACAGTTTACAATACACAATACATACTACATAAAACAAAAAATAAAACTTGGAAACCCTTGGCTGGCTTTGATTTGAAGGAAATTTTGTCTCAATCATCCATCAGCTTTTCCTTTTATGCTCATTAAAGAAAAGGTGTTGACAATACATAATTCCGAACCCTAGTATAACGATTTAGAAACAGTAAATTACATTCTACATGTTATGAAAAGTCACAGTGAATCTGCAATTTCTAATTAACAACTAAGACAGTTATAAATATTTTTTGTAAATCAGAATTATGAGAGTAAAAATTTCATTCACTTTCCAAAATACCTTATACTGGAAATCCAAACTTGTTAGATATGAATGTATGTAAAGTTTTGTTCCTCATAATAGTTACCTTCGGTGCCATCCACTAAGAAATTCTCCTCCCAGCTGAGAGTCACATGTCCATTTATAAGAGGCTATTTGTAGATTATTTGTCCTAAGTCCTTTATCTCATGCTGATGAAACTTTTTGGTACTGCAGGAGGCCAAGTCTGAACCTGAGCCCCACTCAGACCTGGTCACTGTCTCCAACAGCCAATCAGAGCTGAGTAGCAACGACCCGGACACAGATAAGAAGATCAAGAATTTAAAGAAGGTAAAAACAGATGCTCCTACTTCTGTAGGAGCTGCTCATTGTCGGGGGAGTCCTTTTTGTTACAGTGTCTCTGATGTGTTTTAGAAACTCAAAGCCATTGAGGGGCTGAAGGACCAGCAGGCATCAGGAAAAGTCCTGGAGAAGAACCAGGTGAGCTCTGACATCATTAGTGGCCACTGTACCTTTTGTTAATAGTAATAAATTCATATAAAAAAACATGATTAACTCCTGAATCTTTGTCAAGTCCAAACTACAATATTATATTATGAAGTCGAAATGGTAATACTTTCGTACATTTACTTCAGATAGATTCTAAAATGTATTTTTGCATGTATGACCATTTTTCTAGTCTGTGATAAAAACACAAATTTGATATATAACAAATGCAGCTATGCAAACATAGAGTAGCTCACATTGGAAAGGTAAATTAAAGAAGTTAAAATCCTGTTTGAAATGTTTTTTTATAATAACAGTGTAACAAGAAACAGTAAAATAAAAATAGTTTCCTCCACATTATTTACAAATTATTAATAAAACCTGAATGATTTCTCCTGGACTGACCTGAACTCTTGTGTCCTGCAGCTGGAGAAAATCCAGAAGGAGGATCAGCTGCTGAAAGAGCTGCAGGCGCTCCAAATCGGACAGTAGGGGGTGCTTCAGGAGCTCCACGACATGCCTACAAATCCCATATTGTATCGCTGTCTCACAGAACACTTGGCATGAATGGGGGTCGGGGTGTGCTGCACTTGAAAACTGAAGCTGCATCTGTTTTTTTTTTTTAACTTTTCTTCACCTGAGGGAACAGGTGGAAACCAGTGAGCAGGGGACAAAGGAATTCTGGGAAATGTGGGAAGAAGTTTGTGTGCGTGCGTGCGCACGCGTGCGTGTCCATTCACCCTGTTGCTGTGCAACATCTGTACAGATGCTGAAGCCTCTGATGGTGTTCCTTTAAGAATAAAAAGCTCGGTTCAGAGGCTCAAACTAATAAAATCCCTTCTCAGTCAGTGTGATTTATACCTCAAGATACTCAGTCCAGATTATGTGGAGGTTCTCTGGCTCCTGGGATTTGGATTAAAAAATGTTGCAGAAAAAGAACAGAAAGTCCATTTTACCCAGATCTACTGGGACACAGCAGAACATGTCAGTGGAAGACTGTTTGAGTCAGGCTGGACTGAAATGTTGGTAAAACATTTGTCAATATGAAAGAAATAATAAAGCATCCCAAAATTCAACTAAATAATTTGAGTTTGGCCAAAGGCTAGAACAGAGTTGTTGAACTCAGTGGACAGTCTAAGCACTGACCGCTCTGTGGGCACCAAAGTTGGCCTCATGTCTGTGTGAGCCCTGATGAAAAGGGAGTGACAAACACTTGCAGTATTTTTCAAAACAAGTTGTACTTCTGCAGCCTGATGCACAAGTCACAGATTTGCCTTAGTGGGTTTTAGATTTGGTACAAGCTCCACTGTCCTTGGCCCTCCAGTCAGATAAAGGAAAAACCTTTAGCAATAATGCACTAATGTACTATTGTACATTTAATGTCAATTCTTCACTCAAATATCCAAAATTAAAACCTTTTTTAAGAAATCAAAAACATGGCTCCATGTAAAAAGAGTCACAAAAAGCAATTTTTTCAGAGTTGTTTCCCATAGGGAAGCTGCTGAAGACTCCATTGGGTTCTGTGCTAAATAAAAATGAACAAGGATGAGAAAAACGTAGAAATCTCTGCGATCGTGTTTGTGCCATAGTAACGTTTTAATGAGATCAGTTATTAAAAATCTGTTCAATTCAACAAGCAGAATTTCAATTTGTGTTAACCACATGTGATGGTTTTCATAAGCAGATGGTCCTCAGCATTTAATGACGATGAAAGCTCCTAAATCAATTTTTTTTCACAGGTCGTTTAGAAAGCCAACAACAGACAACAAAGAGAGAAATTATTGTTCTTAGATTTGTTTATATTTTTGGTTTTAAACATTTAGTGTAATTGTATTTTTAAACATTAAACACTAGACCAGTTTGTTATGTCCATTTTTAAAATGTGCTTTGAACGCAATAGAAACATGTTACACCCACTCTGACTCAGAAAATGTCACGTCCTGTCATTGGTTAACTCCTCTATCAATCAAAGTATTTTGCGCTCCTATTGGTTGCTGATACCGCATGTGTTAGTTTTTCGTTTTGCTCGGTGGTTAAACTGAGTGGGGCGGTGTCTGTCTGCCTATAGTGACTACGAAGCCCCGTCGTCGTTACCTCCTGGTGAGAATTATTAATCTGGTCGCAGGACGCCGCCTGTCAATTTGTTTCTCTGACCGGAAGATGATGAACGAGCTGTTTGTAGTTTCTGCGTCGTAGTGTCGACAAAGCTGGAAAAACTACAGAACGTGCGGTTTTACGGCAGGTCGGGAAGCGGAGCGGCACGGGAAGCACGTGGATTTGCAACAGCGTAAGCTAACATGGACATGAACGCACAGGGGGTCATAACAAATTTTGAATCTATCAGAACGACTTTGTCCTGTAATGTGTCGGTTAAGTTGTCGCTCCACATCTCACCACCTTCTCTTTACAGGGAGACTGTTTAAATCTCAGACTGAATAAGACGGGACGAATTCACTAAGACACTTTATTAAAACCGTTCAGTTTTCATTAGATCAAGTTTTGGAGCAATCAGAATCGATAGAATGTCCAGTACTTGCTTAGCGATCCAGTCTTCGTTCTAGTTTTGGAGTTCCTCGAACTGGTCCTGCTGATGGAGGCGTCTCCATGTAGAGACGAGCGCCAGACTTGCGATGAGGACTCGTCTCCTGCTGTAGGTGTTAGTCTCTGTGACTCAGCCCCTTTGCTGTGGAGGGTTCAGGACTTGAGGATGGTCCGGTCTCGTGGCCTGGTGGGGGCTCTGCTGGGTTCCCTGTCCCGGAGTCCTCGACAGAACGGACGTATGGGGCGACCACTGCTATTACTGCCAGAGGAGGAAAGGCTGTTGAGTGAACACCGCGCAGCCGCTGCTTCACCAGCCGCTAACCAGGTTAGTTGTCAGTGAGTGTTTTGTTAACCAGCTGTTTGATTTGTTGTGAACAGTATAAGGGAGGGTCCATTAGTTTTGTTGCTGGTGTTGACAGGATATAGGAGAGGTGGAGCAATATGAGGAGGAGCAGCAGAGATGTTATGAGGAGCAAAGCATCCTTGCTCTGGAGGACAGGAAGTCAGCGCTGCTCCAAGCAATGACCTCATCAGGTGAGAACGTTATGATGTTGATGTTTCACCTGAGTCTAGCTGTGGTCTGACATAACTAACTACAGTCCTGGTCCTGATCCTCTCAGGTGCAGAGTCTGATGTGGCCCTGCGGGGTCGCCTGGAGGCCCTAGACCAGAGTTTCACTTTTCCTTGGTCGGCATTGGCTGTGCAGCTAAGCACGGCCCGGGCGGGGCTAACTTACTGCCCCGAGGCTAGGGCCTTCTTGCAGGCTGACTGGCCAATCAGAGAGCAGGACAGGCCGCAATGTAATGTCAGGTACCAGGTGTTCAGAGACCTGAGGGGACGGGGCTTCTACCTAACATCAGCAGGGAAGTTTGGAGGAGACTTCCTGATCTACCCAGGTCCGGGTTTCAGATTTGGACATTGTTGTTCTGGAAATTGTCTGTGAGACGTTTCTGACTCTGTGTCTGTCTCCAGGTGATCCTCTGCGTTTCCACGCTCACTTCATCGCCATCTGTCTCTCTGAGGATGAGTCTATCTGTTTGCTGGACATCCTTGCTGTGGCGCGTCTGGGATCAAACGTCAAGAAGACCGTCCTGCTCTGCTCGCCGGGGACAGAAGGAGCTGTGACGTACACATCACTGCAGTGGAGCGGGATGGCTTAAAGTGTAGGACACTGCATGAGACAGTCCGGTCACAGGGTCCTGTTATTCCAGGACCCATGCTGGTCCTCAGGCACCAGGTTTGAATCTGACTGTGGCCACTTTCTTTGCATCCCCAGCTGGTTACACTGGGAATACTGGTTGACTGAGAGTCAGACTGTGTAATCATTATAATGCAGATGGAGAAGAGTTTTCAAGCATTCTCCTAATGACTTTCTGAGACCAGATCCCATTCTGGTTTTAGGCACTGCAGAAGAAGATTACTAGTTAATGTGAAATCTGTAAGTACAAGTACATGCATTAGAGTACTTGTCGTAGAAATCAAGTACAGATACAAGTACTCACGATAGAGAAAATTCAGTGAAATAATCACATGAAAGGTGGATTTCTTATCACAGTTGAAGTAAACAATAAGTCAAACGTGATGATTTGAATGTGTTCCTTTTAGTTTTTCCTGTAATAAACCACAGGCTTAATGTAACTAAGAATCTCTGTGCTGTTTGATTCTGCTGTAGTTTGGAATAAAGTCCTGTTAGCCTGTGCTGCTGATCCAGACATGAACCAAACTTTACTCAGTATTTAATTAAAACTAACCTGTAAATACAGACAAAAACTAAAAACTCTCTTCAGTGTGACAAAGAATCAGGAGAGTGTTTGAGGTTGAAGTTGTCTGATTTAGAGCAAAAATCAGAGTTTCAACCTCACGGAGCACAGATAGAGAAGGTAAGTTGTAACTCTTAGGGACTTAAACAAATTCATGGGTCTGAACAAGGATTAGAAGAAAACATCCTCATATACTCGCTGGTCACTTTATTAGGTCCACCTGTACGATCTTATCCAATCCAACACAGCAGGTAAATACTGAGAAATTCTGACCTTGTAAAAGCAGAATTCAGTACAGAGCTGCTCTATGGGTTTGCATTAGATTTAACAGGTGTATCTGAAGTGACTAGTGACAGCTCTGTCAGATTCAGAAGAACCTCCAGAGTTCTCCACAGATGTTTAGTAGAAAGGGGATGTGCTGTTCCAGTCTACAGTGGCTCCGTCCCACTTGGTCCTAATGGTCATTTCAAGAGAGCCTTTCTCTGGATCCTCATTGGAGTTTCTGGCTAAGGCCTCACAGTGGTGGGACTGTGTATCTGTACAACAACCAGCAAACAAACAGTTTATGAGATATGCGCAGGACCCTGTACAGACCTCATCCATTATGACTGTGGTTCTTACCAACGGTCAGTCTGGCTGTGGTTTTCTGGGAGCTCTGCCCATTGTAGTAGTATAGGTGGAACAGCTGCTCCTTCCTCCAGTCGGACAGCAGCGAACGCTTCATGCTGAACAGAATCGAGTAGGATCTGTTTATACAGCAGAGCCAGATTGGAAACCTGGGGGTCTTCAGCATGCTGCCCACCTGCAGACAAAGTGTGGAAGAGGTTAAAGGCCAACTAGTACCAACATTTGGGTCGTGGCAGCCTATCCTTGTACCACTCATCCAAATACTTTCTTTAACATGAGGAAAGCTGTTTAGGAAGCAGATGGAAACTAACAAAAAAGGCTAGCTGCCAGGGCCCAGGACCTGGAAACCTGCTTCTGGGATTTCTGCAGGAAACCATGTGTATGATCCCTCTGTGTGTATCAGATCCGCCAGAAAGCGAATGTCCAGTCGGGGGCCGAGCCCAGCTACTGGTTCTCTGCCTGCATGTGTGATCACAGTGTCACAGGTAAAAGTAATGTGTCTACCTGTGGCAGTGTGTCCCTCTCCATCTGCTCTTGGCTCCAGTGCAGATACCCCACATCACTTCGAGACAGGACGCCCTGCAGGGGGTGCTCCCCAGTTCGACCATCCTTCTCCGAGAACAGGGTCCCATTAAAGACGTGAGGACTGGCTCTGCCTGTTAGCAGGAGGTTCAGCAAAGCCTGCAAAGGCAAAATCAGGAATTGTGTAAACCATGGACCACAAATTCACAAGCACCTGCTCCTCAGAACCAGCAATGTACCAATGGTTTTATCCCAGAGGTAAACTCCTTCCGTCTAACTTGTGCTCCCTTTTAGACTTCTGGGGAAAAATGGTTTTAGAGTAGATTCACCTGGAGACTGTGCTGCTGTTGAGCAGGACTAGGTTATGTTTCCTGCTTTTGTCTGATCAATGTCCACTTGTGCGGTTTCCCTCCATTTTTCCCTATGGTTAATGTATAACCAGCTCCTCTCTATTAAACCGAGGCAGGGTTTACTGCAGGAAAACTAGATCAGACTGATTTTGGTTTTAGACAGGTTTTCCTAATAAAGTGAAATCTCAGTTCACAGTGTAACACTACACAAACACCTGATGACTTCTTACCACAGAAGGACAACCAAAGAAAGTCAGATAAGCTTCTTACCTGATGACAGACAAAGTTGCCCAAACTGAGGTGCAGCAGGTGGGAGGTGGTGGAGTCCAGGTCCTCCTTCACCCTGCGAGGGACAGAATGACACCTGTGTCTCTATATGTTTTGGTTGGTAGTTTCTGTACTTTGACAGTTTCAGATTAGTAGAGCTCCACTGCTTTACAGCAACACAGCATCAGTTTGGGTCATATCAAATTACAGGGTCAGCAGTTTGAGTTCCTAGTTCCTCCTGGTTAAGATGTTATTGACCTGTGTACAGTTTTTCTATCTTATCAATAAACTAAATTGTTGTTGTTGGACATAATTTGTTAAAGCCTCATAGGCAGCACCTAACACTGCAGAATATAATTTACCCTGCAGAGGTCGCTACCATCCCCTTTCAGCCTTTTACTGAGTAAAAACCTTGCAGACAGAGATCAGACTACTATCAAGTCTGGGAGTTGTAACATGTATGTGTGATATGTATATATGCTCAGTGACAATAAAGGTTGTTGTTCTTTTACCTGTCAATTGTTCGGGAGCAGATGAGGCTGTACAGGAACAGGATGACTCCATGACTGCCCTCATCTGTAAACTACAAGAAAACAAATCTTCATCACAGACTTTAATAAATCTTTAATTGTGTAGTCTCAAATGAAGTCCTTAGACACAAGTTGAGATGTTAATGAATAAAACTGTATAAGTTTAATATAAATCGATTGTTTCTCATTAGTCTGGGTCCAGGAACAGAGGGATTTGGTCTTTGGTCGTTCGGCATTTCTGTGATCTTTCAGTGTCTCTAATATGTTCCATACATTACGAGGAGTTATTACACAGGGGGGCCTGGTGGATCAGTGGTAGCGCATTTGGTTGGGATCCAGAAGGCTGCGGGTTTGAATCCCACCACCAGCCAATGGCCACCTTGGTGCCGGTCCTGAGCCCAGACAAAATAGGAAGGTTTTGGCAGGAAGGGCACCCAGTGTTAAAACTTATGCATAATATTCTGCTGTGGCGAACCTTGAAGGCACGAGCCAGAGACCGTTGAGCTTTGACCAGGAGTTATTACACAACCTGTAACTGCCCAACTGTGACAAAAATGTGAACTGATGCATTTAAAAATTAATAAGAATGTGAAAACAGAAATAGAAACACTGTTTGATGATATATGTGATCAAGAACCTCCCTCACACACTGTACATGCTCAAGGATGAACTTCGTGACATCTTCTTTCTTGGTAAATGTGAACAGCTGGAGCTTAAAGACACAAAGCGCGACAGAGCTCATGTGCTGAAGACAGCTGTGAGACAATTTCAGTCCTGTGTCCTCCTGTCCAGTACCTTCTCTGTGAAGTCGTCCAGTTTGTAGTCCAGCTGAGGAGTGATACAGTAGTCTTCGGCTACTAGGGTAATGGTGGCACTGACCTCTTGTCCGGCCGACCACAGGCTGTCGGACAATGCTGCTGCTAATGCCTTCTCCTGATCCCACTGTCCCACCTGGCTGAAACTGTAAAGGTGGACAAAACACCAGAAAACAGCTTATTACTGCAGTCCAAGGTGACTCCCACCAAAAGGTGACGAGACAAAGGAGGACAAAACACAAATGAGACTGTTTAGTTAGATCATCTAAAGTTATGAAGCCACAGTTTAGCACCCAGTCCTAAGACACCCTGTGTTCACAACCCTGCACTTTCTGCACTGACATGAGGTTAGGGTTTAATGGGCAAAGTGGTAAAGCTCCATAGATGTTGGTGAAACATGACTAGAAAAGACCTCAAATGACCATGGCATCAACACATTGTAAACCTTTTATTTAGCAAAAGTTGTCCCTCAGCACTAGAACTACTAACCAACAAATGATGTCAACTACCAATGATACACAGGGTCTGTAAGTGTGGTCCAACTGAGAGCAAATTGATGAATCGGATTGGGCCAAAGTCTGCTTCCATGTTGACCTGGGAAAATCTAAAAATCAGATGGTGGTCAACCTTCTATTCCCTGAAAGACAGGTGGACAGCTGTAGTAACAACAGCAGAGTAAACCTAGGTGTGCTGTTTGCAGTTACTAGATTTTTGATGACACCTCAGCTCTGAGCTTGTGTCTTATGGTCCAAACTATCATATTTCAGGTATCTTTCCATCGTTTGACCTTCTGTTATTCTCAAGGGGAAGTATTGTCTTCTCTGAGCATGTCAGACAGTTAAACGTTCTCACCTTTGCAGAATCTCTGTGTCGGAGCTGCTCTTATCCAGGAACAACAGGTTTTTAATGACACGAGCCTGGACGACCATCTGAATAGGCCCAGCCCCACCCTGAAACACACCTGACCAGGTCAGATTTACTATGAAACAGTCAACAGACAGGTAACCTGTAGAATTGGTCTGACAGTTCTCACCCTGTTAGTCTTTACAGCATAGGACAGCTCAGAGTCCGGCTCTCTGAACTGAAACACAGATTTCCTCCACTCGTAGCTAAAGACATAAAATGTTGCACCAAACAAAATTCTCCTCAGACTCTAATAAATAAAAACCAGCAGAAACATGGTCAGACAGGTTGACGACTGGGCTACAGACAATGTCACCTCTGGGCGTATTTTTTTTCTGCCTCTCTTATTATGTTGAATTTCTTTCTGTTTTTTGTTTTTTTTGCAACATTTAACAATGCTCTTTAACTTTGAACCTACAAATATTAACATTTCACACAGTGGACCTGTCCCATGGCACAGTCCCAGGGACTGGCCCTGTTATTGATTTGATTTCTTCGCTGGGAACATCCTCCTAACACAGCAGCTTTCTGCAGTCTCTACTGACCCACAGAAACTGACCAGGTTAAAGTAACAATATATTTATCTTTAGTCCTGACTAAAACACATAAACACAGCATTCCAGTGAAAAAGGCATCACCTCCGTCAGCTGAGGGGTGACCAGAGCTCCTCCAAGAGCCAAGGAGACCACCAGCCTCCTGGGGATGGAGCACAGCAGAGAGAGAGTTCTGGAGGTTGGCGATGCCTCCTCCTGCTCCTCTTCCTTCCCCACATCCAGCAGCTTCTGTGGAGCAGAGGGTCACATCAGCAGGTGACAACTGCTTTGTCATCTTTACTAACTAACTTTTCTCAGGTTAAATCAAATAAATTAACACCAAATGATGCTCAGCGGAAAAAAGTGAGTATTTCTGATCTAAAATGCATAGTTTTTGACATCTGTATCATCTGAATGTGGGACTGAATTAACAGTTGCTGAGTTCAATAACACAAGATCATCTGAGTCTGCAGCTGGTTCAAAGTGAATCAAAAGCCCAGATAGAAGGTTTAATACTGCAGATTATTACATGTGACCAAAATAATCTGTAAATCAAGAAAAATTATTTAAGACATCTTTTATTCAAGTATTTCTCTGTTATGTCTTCTTATTTGTGTGTCCCTACAGATTTATTTAAACCAGAATCTAACCAAGTATTATTCTAAAGTTAGTAAATAATCTCAAACATCACCAAACTCAACATTTTATGTTTTTTAGTTTAGCAATATTAATACTACTAGCAGGTAACAGTAATAGTAGTAATATTTACTGGAGAAAATTCACGTTGGGGTTCCTGTTGAAGCAGTTCAATGAAGTCTGACATCACTAAATACTCAGTACCACTAGCAGTACTAGCTCTTGTGCTACTCTACAATACTATACAGTACTGCTGCTGTACTGCAAAACCTGCCATAACTATTGTTGTGTGCTGCTCAGCAGCAGGGGGACGCACAGAGAAACCAAACCCTGAGTCTGATACAGGATCCGTGTGTGGTCCTGGAAACTGAACTGAGGGCAGCGGAGCATCAGAAACAGCAGAGCAATTTGTCCAAGCTGAACCAGATGTGAACTGGTCAGTAACCATCGTCACACAGAAACTGTTCTATCCTCTACATTAACAAATGTGTCTGAACATGTATCAATGTGTACTGATGTAGATCTGTGCCCCCGTCCAGGCTCCTCCCTATGCTGGTGCTGTTTTCAATAAACTGACAGATCTACACACATCCATGGATGTGTGTGACGCTGTGATACTTTATCAGTACAGATACTTACAATTCTGTGGTTCTGCTGCAGCCTGCAGAGACAGGACGAGACACAGTTAATGAAGAAATTAGCTTGTTAATAGTCAACATCAGGTGATCACAAAGACTGAGAAACTGATGGCTTTCCTCCAGCGCTGCAGCTCAGAAATCTGGACCAGGATCTGCTGCAGCTCCTTCTCCATCTAAACGCACAGAATAATGATTTATTTATTGTTAATAGGAGCTGGTTCACACGTCTTTTCTGTTTTGACCTCAATCTATTTGAATGTTGCCCTTCATATGAGGTTTCTTCTTCTGAGAAGCAGAACACATGCACCCTGTGGTTTTATGGAAAATAATGACTGACCCCAGTTAATTATTGTCTTTACGACATTTTTCTTCTTTAAATGGTACATTTTTAAATAATGTGGATGAAAACAGGTCCATTCCTGTCCCAGAAAGACGACATTAACAGTTTGACAAAAAAACTAGAATGAGTTCAGGATGAGGATCTTACCTGCTGCAGCTCACAGTGAAGCTTCACCTTTACCTGAGGTTTGTCTCTTTAGCCTCAACTCTGCCTTACAGGTTACTCCACCCCCCTCACACACACACACACACACACACACACACACACACACACACACACACACACACACACACACACACACACACACACACACACACACACACACACACACACACACACCCACACCCACACACACACACAGCTGTACGTGGTCATTTTGGACTCTTCCCATCTAGAGATTCCTGTCAAATGCATGTCAACTTTAGTTGACAGTCATCTTTATATTAAATCATCTGTTCATCTGTTCAAGTCTGTTTCTGAATGATTATGTAGTTTGAGGTCCTTCATTATTTTTGGATTGTTTGTGTCTTTTTGTGGTGGAATGTCTCTGTCTCAACAGTTTGTCTTTTTCAGGATCAACATTTGTGCTCATTTTTTCACACATTATTTGGGCTAATTTTGTGTCTTTGAATTAAGCATTTATCAGTTATTACTTTACTTTAGATTGTGAATTTGGTCCTTTAGCTCATCATGATCTAAACTGTGCTGCGACCCCTTTTTAATTTGTTACAAAAAGAATTGATAATCAATCAATCAACAACAGAAGTGATTTAAACAGATGTCTCCTCATTGACTCATGTGATCACTGCTGATCTCACTCATTTGACACAAACTGGTCCATTCTTAGTTCAAATCCACAAATTATTAAAATAGTTTTGACTTTGAATTAACTAATTTTGTTTTAATGTAAAAAACTGATCAGTCCAGAATCCTGTCACCCTGGTCCAGCTGAGGCCCAATCTGCCATCAGCTGGGTGAAACCTGGGACTTTAATTGTCCATCCTTTTGAACAAGACACCACAATTAAACACATGATGGAATCAACACAACACTGGCCCCCTGTGGGACCATGTGGTCCGGTTCCTCAGAGCAGGATCCAGGTCCTCCTCAGACCGGATCATACTGTCAACACGTCCAAACACAAAAAGATAGTGTTGGTTGTCACTGCAGGGGACGAGAGGAAGAAAAGAGGACTTGATCAGTCTTCACAGGGGTGAGGGTGTCAGTCCAGAGATTCAGAAACATTCTGTCCCCTCTGGTCTAGATAAAGTCAGATGTGATTTTTCACATTCTATGGTTTCTGTCACCAGGTTAGCTCCAGGTGAGGACAAACTACAAGGTGTCTTTCCAAAGACAATGTTGTCCGCCTTGACAAGCAGACACCAGCTTCCAGAACCTTGTCTGTTTCTTGTGGTCATTTATTCATATGACGTAGTAATCTTTGTAAAGACACCTTGTGGTTTGTCAGGACAGAGCAAACCAGAGCCTGAAACTCAAGACCTACGAGAGAAAAAGAAAAGACTGAAGCTGATGGTCAGAGGAAAAAACAAACTCAATATATGTTAGAGCATCTGTGTCCAATGTTTGACCTGAGCAGGACTTACAGTTCAACACATCTGTAAGGACATTAAACAACAGGTCAGTCGTCAGTCTCTCGACTGCAGCTTGTCCAAATTGGTCCTGCACATCTTTTAACCAGCACTCAAAAATATGAGTACATTTCTCCCATTTTATCATCACTTCACTGGCTGCCTGTGCATTTTAGGATCCATTTTAAACTTCTATTTGTTTTTGAAATGTTTAAATGGAGCTGCCACCCTTTACCTCTCTTCTGCATCCATACGTTCAACCACGGTCACTCAGATAAGCTCAGAGGAGACTGAGCGTTTGCAGTGGGTGCTCAAAAACTGTGCATCAAGTTGCCCTTGCACATGAGACAGGCCCCTCATCCTTGCCTGTTTTTAAATCCCTTCTTAAAACCCACTTGTTTTCATTGACCTTTGACCTAGACTAAGTTTACATAATTTTATTATTTTATCTGTTCATTATTTTATTCTGTATGTTATTTATTGTTATCTGTTTATTGCACACATCTTAGGCTATTGTTTACTTCTTATTTTATGTCTTTAACCTGTACAGCACTTTGATCAACCTAATGGTTTTAAAGCGCTAGGTTACAAGTTACAAGTTACAACAGGTCAGGATCAGGAGAAAGAGAAGCTGGTGCTTCATAATGCTCATAATAAAAAGCCTGGATGTAGAGTAAAAGTACTCGCCTGTACTAAAGTAAAATAAAGACACTGCTAATGCAGATTCACTGAACACTTTTATTCAGAGGTAGTAGAAGTACACAAACTTGGTACTCAAGTAAAAGTATTTGCCTACAAACATAGTACACATACTAGTAAATTCTGTATTTGAATACCTGCTCCTAAATGTGTTTAAAATACAAAAGTACTGTAGTAAGAAACCATGTAGTCTAAATGGTACTGAATTAGAACTTTGTTGACAACAAAGTTTTAGTGAAGAATAAAAAGTAAAAAAGTTACAGAGCAGCGTGGAGGAAGAACAGAAAAGCAGGTTCAGAACCGACAGATGGGTTCAAACAAATACACCATTAGTTAACTGTATCTGCGCAAAGTGACTAAAGCTGTAAAATAAATGTGTAGTGCAGTAAACATAGTCTAAAATTGAACTATTCTAGTGAAGTACTGCACAATACTGCACTGTATATATTTACTTACCACATGTGCTTTTATGAATCAGACACCCTCCTTATACACTATATTGCCGAAAGTATTTGCTCACCCATCCAAATAAATAAATTCAGGTGCACAAAGCAAGGTCCATAAAGACATGGATGAGTGAGTTGGTGTGGAATAACTTGACTGGCCTGCACCTCAACCCGATAGAACACGTTTGGGATGAATTAGAGCGGAGACTGCGAGCCAGGCCTTCTCGTCCAACATCAGTGTCTGACCTTACAAATGCACTTCTGGAAGAATGGTCAAAAATTCCCATAAATTCACTCCTAAACCTCGTGGAAAGCCTTCCCAGAAGAGTTGAAGCTGTTATAGCTGCAAAGGGTGGGCCGACGTCATATTAAATCATGGATTAAGAATGGGATGTCACTAAAGTTCATATGGGTCTAAAGGCAGGTGAGCAAATACTTTTGGCAATATAGTGTAGCTTCAACATCTCAGAGTAACGTTTGTCCATGTCCTGCAGAGCAAACACTGAGGACTGGGTTCTGTGAGCACATTGAGGACAGGTTGGTTAACTTGAGAGAACAGAAGACAGTGTCAAAGTCTCAGCAGACAAACAGAACCCTTTGCTCTGTGGTTCATGTTCTAACAGTAGGAGCATCTGGTTCTGAATGGTTCAGACACAAACCAGATAAGTACAACATGCCTGGGTGGAGTCCTGGCCTTGTGGACATTTGTCGCATGTCATGACCCTCTGTGTCTAACCTGATATAAATAATAATTTATAGGCTAAAAAAGTCTAAAAAATAATTTTTAATCTGTTAAAATGACAGAATACACACAATTTATACAAATGAAGAAATGACAGTCCATCATCTGTCCAAGGTCACATCAATTATTGACTAACAAAACATCTGGAGCTTGATAAACCCCCCGAAAACAAAGTATTAAACACTGCTGAAATCTGGTCCAGTTTTTTTTTTCACATGTTCCTCATAAATAAAGTTTAATTAATGAACAGATTCAGAGAGAGAATCAAAAACCTGATTTGTGATTAGTTACTATGAAACATTAACAATAATTTTAACATTCACACTACGGTTCTGTTGTGTTTTTAAAATATTTTTTAGTTAAAAGTCGGAAATGAGGTCTGTAGTTAAGGTCCAGGTGGAGGGGGGATAACAGTAACATAAAAAGTAGTAAAGATTGTGCTTGTGTGCAGAAATTAAAAGTCTGAAAACTTTGTTACGTTTTCACCACGCTCTTCTGCATCTCAGGGCCTCTGGTCCAGCCGAACTCGCCTCAGTACATGAGGTCTGCCGCTCCCCCACTCATCTGGGACTCCTTGGTTTTCCGAAAGGGGAACTGGACTCCCGTCAGTCGGATTAGGAGAACATTGAGTCCGTGGAGGAGGAATATGAGAAAGAAGAGCCAGAAGGACCGATCGTAGTACTCCGAGTGCATCTGGAAGTGAAAGTTGGCCTCGTTGAAGTTGGAGATCCGCTCAGACAGATGGTGCAGCTTCACTTCGGAGGCAAAGAGGATCATGACCAGGCAGCTGGACAGACCTGCAGAGACAGAAAGGGACTCAGAACCAAATCCAGCAGATCCAAACTGCTGCCCTCCCGGCTCGGTTTCTGTTTCACTAATAGCAGCCATTATTGGACCCAGCAGCCCCCCACAGACAGCTCAGGCTGTGGTAATGTGGTAATAGTACTGTGGTAGTACTCTGACGGTACTCTGGTAGTACAAAGTCAGTACCTAAAGTGGAAGTGCTGTCAGTATGACTGTCATCTCAAAAGTAAATAAAGTACTTAGATACATCTGGTGGACCTGAAGTGTAGTACATTACTTGTAGTTGAGTAAAAATACATAGTTACAATGAAGGTGAGTTTCTCACAACAGATAGACGTCCACAGGTAAAGCCCCATGGGGCCTTGCAGTGTTTCGTAGGGTCGACCGAAGGCGTTGAAGAAAAACAAGCCGGAGGCCACAGCGGAGAAGAGGATCACAACACCACAGAAGAAGATGATGGAGACATGGAGCCCTGCTGGGATGGCATTTAGCAGGTCTGGGAAGACTGGGGGGGGTTAGAAACAGGAAGTTCATAGTCAGGTTGATGAAGAAGAGCAATCTGTCATTTTATTTTTCTACCTGATCCCTTAAATCATCCTGGAAACCTGACGAGGTTCTGAGCCTCATGTGGTCGACTGTGTTTGAAAGGAAATGAGCCTGAGCCACCTGCCTGCTGCAGCCCTCAGTTACCAGTCAATCACACTCATCTGCCTTGTCCCACCCATGTTATCTAAGTGACCTGTGTCCAGTCTTTTGTCCTCACTTCACCCGAATCCCTTACTAATTAACTTCCTGTACTATTTACAGTACTTTACTCTGGTGCCCACAACCAGGTACTAGTTCTTCTTGTAATCTGCTGCGTTTTTACTACTTTCTCTTCCTTCATGCCTGATCCCACCAGCCAGAGTTAGACAGGACCTGTAGAGGGAGATAACTGTCCCCAGTCATCAACTCAGTCCTTAGGACTGAGAAGTATGATTTGGAGAAAGACCCCCTCCCCCACCAGTTCTGGTTCACTAATGATTTCTGATACTTGAGGCCCGGTACTGTCGTGTTCTTACACACACGGCAGAGCAGGACCCCAATGTGGAGACCAACAAGGACAACAATATCTTCAAAGCTATGAGCTCTGTAGAGTTGGACTGTTTTTACACAGAGAGCAGCTTTGTTTCTCTTCCTCAGATCTGGATCAGTCAGGCAGAAGGCTCATTAGTGAAGAACCACTAACCTCGTTAACTGGGACCAGTAATGACTCTGCTGGACAGCCCCCACTGACCTCACAGAGGACACACAGTCTGTGACACAGAATGGTAAATGGTCTGCACTTATATAGCGCTTTTCTACCTATTGGCACTCAAAGCGCTTTACACTGCTTCTCATTCTGCTGGGTCCAGGACTGACTGAGACTGGAAACTGGATCCAGACACAAAGCAGTAAACTAATGAGGACACTGTCTTTCTGTCCAGACTCTCCTGGACCAGGCTTTGTTTAGTGTCCGATCTAAAAACCAACTCAGTACACCTGTTTCTGTCTCTTAAACTGCTCTTAGAACCGAGCAGATCCAGAAAAGGCCATCAGTCTTCTCTTTTGGTGTATTCACAATCAAAATGTTTAGTCACACACATCAAAACAAAACCTGAACCCCCGGTGTGAACTGGACCTGTGGTTCCCAGAGTACTGCAAATATATCAAAACTCTACAGAGTGAAGAAGTACTAATAACCCGAATAATAGCAACCCACAGGACACGTAGTTTGTAATGATCCTATAAGATAAGACAAGATAAGGTAAAAGTTCTCCTGAGTACATGAGTACTTTGTATACCAGCTTTATTCTGTAATTCACAGTGTCTTTGTTGTAGTAATCAGTAGTAAGATGAATATACTGAGTAAACTAGTAACAGTAGAATGTTGTACAGGAGAAATGTTGCAGTACAGTACTGGTATTTGGTAGTACTTCTTTAGAATATTTAACCCAGCAAAACAGCAGGTTGTTCAATAATTTACAAACTGTGAATAATTAATGGACAGGTGAGTCCAATAATTAATGGACAGGTGAGTCCAATACCTGACGTAAACATCACACGTGGACTGTCGTTTTTTCCAGATCTGTAATCGGACCAAGAACTTCGTGTTGTCCGGTTAATAACAGGGTTAACACCTGGGTTAACAAGCAGGCTAACGGTCCAGCTCGGACTCACCAGAGAACCGGGACGGCCTCCCTCCCAGCCCGCACTGCTTCACCCTCTCTCCGCTGAACAGTCCGTAGCTTAGGCCTCCCAGGAACTTTTCCAGCTCGGTTCCGGTGGCGTTGGTCAGGTCGGCACCGGTCCGGCACAGCGCGGTCCCGTTGACCCAGAACGGGAGTCCGGTGGCAACGGCAGCCGTGAGGGCGCAGGAGAAGCCGAAGATCCCGGACACGGAGAAGATGAGCTGCTTCTTTCGGCTCGACATGGCGGGAGGGACGTCGGCTGCTGCGGCGGCGGCGGCGGCGGCTCCGGCAGGGGGGGGCATCACCCCACCACACACTCACACAGGCACACATACAAACACACCTCCTGCTTTCTCTGATGGGATGATTTTTTCATGCGGGGGTTAGCAAAGGTTTGATGAACTGAAGCGGAGTCATGTTACCATGGTAACATGGGGTCACAGCTTCATTGTGTAAAAGTACTTTATTACCAGAAAAATTAGGTTATATAAGTACGATCAAAGTACTACAACACTGAGTACTTATGTTTTATTACTGTGCATGTTACTGTTGGGTGAGGTGCAGATGTTTTATTACTGAGTAATTGATTAAGTAAACAGTAAAAAGTAACTAATACTCAGTTAAATGTTGTTTAGTACAAACCAGTGTTTTTGCTCAGCTGGAGTGGAGTAGGAGTAAAAGCACAAGTACCTCAAACTTGTACCTAAGTGCATCAGCCGATATGAGTAAATCTACTTAGTTAATTTGTTCAACCGAGCAGGAGTAACTGCACGTAGCTGTGGCAGCTTTTAATTTAGTACATTTAATTGTACTTTTATGATACTTAATACTTTTACGTCACTACATTTTAGTAAAAGTATTTTCTACTTTTACTATGCAACACTGGTGTTATACTTTATTTGCAGATAAATCAGGAAAAGAGTGAAATCAGTTTGAAGTTTTCTTACATTCAGCAGTAACTACACACAGTAACTGTACTGCAGTTAATCAATAATCCAAACCATTTAAACTCAGCACGAATCATGATCTAATGATATTTAATAATAATTCATCATCAGGGTCCGTTACTTTGGATACTTATAAAGTAGTCCCATACATTTAGTTACTGGAAGTAACGTTATGCTTTTGCTTGAAGCGGAGTATTTGGAGAGTGTTCTAGCGGTGCAGATGAAACACTTCTACCGAAGTAGACCCTTTAAAGTATTTCCCACTGATCCCCCCCCCCACACACACACCGCTTGATGACGTCACAAGCCAGCGTCCCTCGGTGGGGAGCGGGGTAGCGACAGACGAAGACCGGATTCGCCACGGGAGGAGACACTTTGTCCGTCATGAGGTGAGTTTGGGTCGGAGCGGCTCTGCACCAACGTTTGTTTTATGTTCCGATGATTTGAATCTGTTATTGATCAGCGTCGGGGATGATCAATAAATCACGTCTGAGAGAGACTTCAGCGGAGACTGAATCAGTACTGCTGATACAGAAAACTGCTAGTTGGAGTTTGTGTTGAGCTGTGAAAGGTTAATGGTTGTGAGGTGGTTTAGGGGGTTTAATATTCGAATCCCCCACAGTACTTTGTGATGTAATCAGACTTTTATATGAAGTTGTAAAAATATCATGAACTTTGAAAGAAACTGAGAGATGACGTCATAGTTTAGTTTCTGATGCAGCAACAAGACGGAGTACAAGTAGACAGTGAGAGGCACTTTTGAATCACAGGAACAAAAACTTTGTGTTGAAAAGTAAATGTATATAAACATTTAAACAAAGTTTGTGTCATTGTTTCAGTGATTCAGTAACAGCTTCAGTACCTGTTTAATGTTTTCTGCTTAAATGTTATCTGATCTTCAGCAAAGTCACAATATTTATAAACAGTCACGATCGTTCATGTCTTTATTGACACTCAATAAACAAAGTGATAGTGGAAAAGGTGATGACAACAGTCACCTGCAGTCAGGTGTCAGTAAACTTGGAGTCCAATGAATTCACTGAAGTTAACTTCTCTGTTTATGAATCAACCAAACCCAAAACATCAAATGTTGGAAATGATGTCCATGAAAGGTCACCATGGAGGAGGACATTACGCTCCAAAGACAACAGTGCAGCACGTCAAAAGTTTCCCAAAGTCCACTCTGACCCTCTGAGGACATAGGAAGGAAGAACTCACAGTATATGGTGTAAAAACAGAACAATGTGACAATGAAAACATTATCCTGACAGTGAAGTACAGTGGACGGAGCATCATGGCTTTGGACTTTTCTGCCTCTGGACCCGGACCATTTATCATTTTTTAGGGAAAACAAATTCCTAAGTTTATCAAGGTTTCCTATACGATAATGTCAGGGTGTCTGTCTGCAAGCTGAAGCTCAGAAGAAACTGGGGACTCCTCAAAAAAATGTAGCAGGTGAATGACTCTAAACACTGGAGTAAATTTACCACAGAATGACTTCAGAGACACAATATCCACCTTTTGAAGTGGACCAATCAGAGCGTAGACCTGAACCCAAAAGAGATGCTGGGGAATGACCAAAAGAGACACACCACACCACACCAGGCATCCTAAGAATCTGACTGATCTGAAGGAGTTCTGTGAGGAAGAATGGTCCAAATTTCCACCTGAATACTGTCCACAGCTACAACAAGTGTTTGTTTGAGGTTACTGCTGCCAAAGGTTCAACCAGTTATTAAAACACTGTTACCATCACATTTTCTTCCGTCACTTGTTTGTTTAATGGTTTAATGTGGTGAATAAAGACATGAAAGATCATGACTGTCTTTTATCAGCTAATAAATATTGTATTTGTTGATGTTTGTGACTTTAGTGAAAACTATCGTGAAGTTGAGGAATTGTCACTATGAAAAAATGTCTCTGCTTTGTCCATGTCTCAGACTCTTCCTGTTCCTGCTCCTTGTCCCCTTGCTGGTACACTCTCAGCTGGTGTCTCTTACGGGAATGTTCGGTAGCCTGACATCTCCAAACTTCCCCGAACCTTACCCCGGAGAGACGGCGCTGTGCTGGAATGTCAGCGTTCCTGATGGCTTCCACATCAAACTCTACTTTAGTCACTTTGACCTGGAGCCGTCCTACCTTTGTGAGTACGACTACGTTAAGGTGAGAAACCAGAGCATAATGGAAAGTTATTACTCTCTGTGTTCATCATCAGTTGTCAGTTCAACTTCAAGGCCAAAAGTAGCAGTACTTCAATGGGACAGTGATTTCTCTGAGTGTATTTAAAAACAACATGTGTGTAACATGAAATCGAGTCCAGATATGTTCCACATGACCTCTCATCAGGTTTTGATAGTTTAATTTTCTAAATTTAGATTTGTTTTCTGTGTAGTTTCAGTTTAATTTATACTTAATGTACTGATTTCTGTTTACTCTTATAGTAAAGGATGAAAGATAACGGTTTTTCTAACATTTCTGAATGATGAAACATGCATCACAGACCATGATAGGTTTTAACTCGACATTAGAAGAATAGACTGATTGAGAGCAGCTCCTGGACAGACTGATCTTTGTCTTCATGTTTCCTTCAGAAGAAACTATGGAGAGGAAGTTCAAACATTTCCCCCGGTGATGTCAGTCGTACAGAAATTATGTTTGCGTTAGTTTATGATCTTTACCGATCCTCACGGCATAGACTTTCGTACTTACGTACTATTTTCTTAAAGATAGTAAAGTTAACTGCACAAACGTAAGACATGTCCACACACATTAGTATTCAGACAATGTCACTGGGCATAATAGTTGTTGACAACAGGCAGCTGTAGTAACAAAGAGACCAGATGATGTGCCGAGTCTGCTGAGGACCCTGAATGCACCATATTTACAGAACCTGTGGACATTCACATGAAGTGGGGCATTATTCAGACACTTTGTCCAACAGTGTTTGAGAGGAATGTTCTGCAGTAGAACTGGTTCTAAAGCAGTTCTGTTAAATGTCTCCACGGACATGTCTCATAAACTGTTGATGATGTGACTCAAAACATGGATCTTAATTATTTCTGTCCATCATTGTCTGGTTGTTCTCTGTCCTGTCTCCTGTGTCCTGGTCCAGTGTGTGGTCCATGTAAACATCAGTGATAGCAGAGGCTGTGAACTCTCAGTGTAAACTCTGATTATGTGTCAGCCTCATTAATCAGCAAACATCTCTTCTGCTGCTTCAGCCCTGTGACCTAAGATTGTCTCTGTCCAAAGAGCTTTAATTGGGACATGAGATGATTTATGGTTGATTTAATGTTTGGTTTTTATGCATCAGGGGAGTTGATCTGTGGAGGGGGGGTACAAATTTAACCAGTAGCATATTATTTGCTGAGTGAAGAGGTTCTAAGTAATAACCAGGCATAAAAACAGGCCCGTTAGTGGTTTCTCTGAGGAGAAAAGACTATAATTCAGGTGATTGAGAATAAAGTCTATTTAAGTTTTTATTAAATGTTATCTGAGGATTTACAAAGCATCACTGACTCTATTTAAAGCTCCATTCACTGATCATTCACTGACACATCCTCCAGAACCTGATTGTCTGTTTGTAAAAACTTTGTTCATGTTCTTGTTGTGCGTTGGCCATTTACTGAGGTTTTGTTTGTTGGTAGTACTTGCTCCTGGTGATCCTCCTCAGAAATTAAAAAATACTGTTTGCGGTTTCTAAAGCTGTTATTAGAGTGCAGTGAAAAACATGACTCAGTGTCCAATACAACATAGAAGAAAAATGAAACAAATAATAATGTTAAAGAAACACACAAAAAGCAATGTGGACACTATCATCAGAACCAAAAAAAGATTTATTTAAACCGACAGTTATAAGATGATAATATTGGCATGAAACAATGAAATAAAAGTAAACTGCAGTGTAAAA
This sequence comes from Channa argus, assembly GCF_033026475.1. Lineage (NCBI taxonomy): Eukaryota > Metazoa > Chordata > Actinopteri > Anabantiformes > Channidae > Channa > Channa argus. Next base: position 29,276,040 of record NC_090202.1, read on the forward strand.
ATTGCCCATCACATTGGCAGGTATAGAAACATGGACTGGACCTGGTTTGCTTAATTAACTGGGGATGAAATTATCTGATCTTTGTGGAATCTGAATTTTGGAGCTGTGATTCAGACCTGTTCTGTCCTTTCCCAAAGAGCACTGTGTTACTGTTGTGTTACATTGTATGTTGAACACGCTCATGCACATATGTGCACACATGCAGCTGTAGAATCAGTTACACACTCAGGTCAACTCTTGTGTCTTTGTCTCAGGGAAAAGGAGCTGCTGACAATGCATGAATTGTTGTTGTTGTGCTCTGACATGTGTTGCAGGTGGAGGTGGAGGGGGAGGTTCTTGCCTTGTTCTGTGGGAAGGAGGACACAGACACGGAGGCTGTCCCTGCACAGCAGGTCATCACCTCCCCCAGAAACTCCCTCAGTGTCCTGTTCTCCTCCGACTTCTCCAACGAGGAGAGGTTTTCTGGCTTCATGGCTCATTACACCACTGTTGGTAAGGACCCACATAGATTCTGAACATATTCTGAGCTTCATGTCTTTGACCCAGAACTTCACACATCCCTGTAAGCATAAAATGTAACTAGCACATGCCTCCTTGTTGATGATTGGCTCTTTGGTTAAGACAGCACTACCCAAACACACACATAATCAGAAAACCAGCATCTCCAACAGACTAAGACTCAGCACAGCAGCCTCCACTTTGATTCTGCATACTGCTCTTCAACTGCGATTGATGGCCAACTGCTGCATCGGTTCACATCACTTTTGTCTGAACCAACAAGTGGCACCCGTATGCATCACAAAGACTTTAAGAGCATGTGTCACTGCAAGATAAAGAAAAAGAGGAAGAGATTGAAATATCCACCTTTTGAAGCTTAAGCTTAAGTGAACAAAGCTTAAGGTTAACTTACTGTTTTCACCACAGCCTGGTCTTAACTGAGGATGTCTATTATAAGAAGTTACAGTTTGGACATTACAGTCCCTCTGACTGATGGACAAACTAGTGCTAATGTTGTGGGAAAAACACTATGCTTACTGAAGCCTGACTGTGGCCTTGATCAGAGACACATTCGATCAATAAAACTGATACAGTCACACAATCTGTGATGGTCTGTGAGACAGTATAACAGCAGGAGGTAGGAAGACCTGCTGTAAAATAAAATTCCAGTATCCTTTCCTCAAATCTTCACCAAGCTCCTCACATCCAGTCATACCAATTCTCCCTGTTGCTCACACTCAGACCAGGCGACTGTATCAGTGTCCCTTGTCCTCAGGAAACAGCATCACATCCACAGTTTGCACACTTAAGTCATGGGCTCATTCCTGGGGGGTTCATCCTTCATCAGTGACTAGCAGACATCACCATCTTGAGACAGGGCCATGATTTAAACTTCATTATTTAGTTTACTCCCAGTGCCGTCCCTCTGGATCCCAGGTCTTCCACCTTTTTGCCTCTCTGTATGTCACTAATGTGCACATCTCTACAAAAATAAGCTGTTTATTAATCATTGTCATATAATCATTCAGAGGGAGAAAACATCAGTCGTGCCTCTTATGTCTCCAGATGTGGACGAGTGCAGCGAGCGCAGTGATGAAGATCTGCTCTGTGATCATTTCTGCCACAACTACATTGGTGGATACTACTGCTCCTGTCGCTATGGATACCTGCTACACACCAACAACCGCACCTGTACGGGTAAGTCTGCTCCTTGTAAAACGACCTGAACCTGTGTCTGGTCTCAGACTTAGTTTGAAAGATCAGGACCTCTTTGAAGTTCGAAAAAACAGTGGAATGTTTGTTTTAATTTTAGTGATTACAGCTCACAAACATCCAAATGCCATTGTCACAACCTGGCTCAACAGTATGCGACAAAGAAGGAAGGCCACACAAGGTTCTCAAGTAACACAACATATTTTAATTGAGTACTTAAAGATTTGAGTCATGTTTGTGAGCGAATCAGTGTTGTATGCAATGTTGGATGGAAAGTGTAAAAGACGTGTAGACAAAACAAAAGAGAACTCAGCAAGCCGGCCCAGGAAGAGACTGAGCCGATTTTTAAGGCCTCCTTTGTAGGAACCTCAACCCAATTGACACAGTTGTACAGCATGCCTAAATCTCAGCTCCACCCACTGGCTTCCTTGAAAACAAGGAAAAACAGAGCCAACCACACATAGACAAAGACAGAACCCACACATGGCTTAGGCCATCACACCAGTATCGCAAATATTAGAATCTTCTTCTTCTTTTCCTTTGGGCTGTTCCCTTTCAGGGGTCGCCACAGTGAATCATGTGCCTCCATCTAACCCTGTCCTTTGCATCCTCTTCTCTCACACCAACTAACTCCATGTCCTCTCTCACTACATCCATAAATCTCCTCTTTGGTTTTCCTTTAGACCTCCTGCCTGGCAGCTCCAACCTCAGCATCCTTCTATCGATATATTCACAGTTTCTCCTCTGAACATGTCCAAACCACCTCAATCTGGACTATCTGACTTTATCACCCAAACATCTAACATGAGCTGTCCCTCTAAAGTACTCATTACTGATCCTGTCCATCCTCATCAGTCCCAAAGAGAACCTCAACATCTTAAGCTTTCCTACCTCCAGCTCTGCCTCCTGTCTTTTCTTCAGTGTCACTGTCTCTAAGCCGAACAACATCGCTGGTCTCACCACCGTCTTGAACACCTTTCCTTTCCTGATACTCTATCACACATCGCACCTGACAGTTTTCTCCACCCGTTCCAACCTGCCTCCACTCGCCTCTTCACTTCGTTTCCACACTCTCCGTTGCGTTGAACCGTTGACCCTAAGTCCTGCACCTTCTTCACCTCTGCTGCCTGTAACCTCACCGTTCCACCTGGGTCCCTCTCATTCACACATGTATTCTGTCTTACTGCGGCTAAGCTTCAGTCCCCTGTTTTCCAGAGCAGATCTCCACCTCTCTAGATTTTCCTCCACCTGCTCCCTGCTCTCACTACAAATCACAATGTCATCTGCAAACATCATAGTCCACGGAGATTCCTGTCTAACCTCATCTGTCAGCCTGTCCATCACCAGAGCAAACAAGAAGGGGCTCAGAGCCGATCCTTGATGCAGACCCACCTTCAACTTGAACTCCTCTGTCACACCTACAGCACACTTCACCACGGTCTTAAAGCTCTCATACATGTCCTGCATAGCTCTAACATACCACTCAGCTTTATTCCTCTGTAGTTGCCACAGCTCTGCACATCTCCCTTGTTCTTAAAAATTGGCACCAGTACACTTCTCCTCCAGTCCTCAGGCATCCTCTCACTCTTCAAGATCTTGTTAAACAAACTAGTCTGAAACTCTACTGCCACTTCTCCGAGACACTTCCATACCTTCACAGGTATGTCATCAGGACCAACTGCCTTTCCACTCTTCATCCTCTTCAACGTCCTCCTCACTTCACTCTTAATAATCTTTGCTACTTCCTGCTCCACACCAGTCACCTCTTCTACTCTTCGTTCCCTTTCAATTTCCTCATTCATCAACTCTTCTCCTCCATCCTTTCTCCTTCCATCTTCCCATCACACTCCTGGCACCTGTCAATACATTTCCATCCTTATCTTTAATCATCCTAACCTGCTGCACATCCTTCCCATCTCTATCGCTTTGTCTGGCCAACCTGTACAAATCCATCTCTCCCTCTTTAGTGTCCAACTTAGCATACAAGTCCTCATATGCTCTTTGTTTGGCCTTTGCCACCTCTACCTTCACCTTACGCTGTGTCTCCCAGTACTCCTGTCCACTCTCTTCATTTCTCTAAGTGTCCCACTTCTTCTTAGCTTACCTCTTTTTCTGTATACACTCCTGAACTTCCTCGTTCCACCACCAAGTCTTCTTGTCCACTTTCCTCTTTCCAGATGACACACCAAGTACCCTCCTACCTGTCTCCCTGATCATATTGGCTGTAGTGGTCAAGTCATCTGGAAGCACCTCCAAACCACCCAGAGTCTCTCTCAGCTCCTCCCTGAAAACTACACGACATTCTTCCTTTTTCAAAATCCACCACTTTGTCCTCTGCTCTGCCTTTATCCTCGTCATCTTCCTGACCACCAGTGTCACAAATATTAGAATATAATAGAATATTACACACATTAGACCACTGACCAACGGTCCAGTTCTTTGTTTCCCTAGGACTAGTTCCTGCAGACTGTGTGTGGTGGCTCTCGATACACTGAATACAGAACATGAGAATTTCCTTTTTTCTTTAATTAAATTACAAACTTCTTCATGTTTTTTTTAAGATGCGTGAATGGGGGTAAATTGAAAATGTGTCGCTGCTGTTCACAGATGGTCCTGTTGTTCAAAAGTATTTTAAAACCCAGTCTAAAAAGGGCCAAATACCTTCTCATATTTACTGACCCTAAATACATATATGTGATCTTTGACCAGGGGCACATACTGAGTACTGATTTTCTGTCGTTTAAATCATAGTAATCCTGTGATATTTTGTCTTCGCCTTGTTCTGTGGTCAAACATTTTTGCATCATTGAGGCTGTAAGAAGAGACGTCTCTGGACAGAATCATTAACACAGGATTCAGTGTGTCTGTTAGGACACAGGGTCAAACATGCAGAACATGTAAACAGCTCCTATCAGCCACTCAGAGATTAAAGTCCACACACTGTGTTTGGTTTTAGGCTCCAGTGAGTGTAGGTCAATGTAACATCCTCTCAAAAGATTTGACATGTCTGTGTGTTTTCAGTGGATTGCAGCAATGGTGTGTTCAGGGAACGCTCCGGTGTTCTGAACAGTGTAGATTTTCCAGCTCCGTACCCAAAGAGCTCTGAGTGTTTGTATCGTATCGAGGTGGAGCTGGGCTTCAGGCTCAGTCTCAAGTTTGACCCAACCTTCGACATAGAGGACCACCCCGACATCAGCTGTCCATACGACTATGTCAAGGTGAGAACAACCTACACCTGTACAAACACTAGCACAGACATAAAACAGGCGTAAAACCTGTTCCCCTGTCAGATCACAGCCGGCAGCAATATGTTTGGTCCGTTCTGTGGAGATCAGTCTCCAGGAGTCATTGAGACGGACAGCAACGTCCTCACCATTGTCTTCCACAGTGACGATTCTGGGGAAAACCTCGGCTGGAGACTCACCTACACCTCGATAGGTTTATATACGTTAAACCCTGTGATACCACATTTACATTTTGTGAATACTCCTACAACCATGTGGCTTAAAAGAAACATTTTCATTCAGTGCTTTTATTTTGCCCTGACAGGAAGTCAGTGTTCAGTGCCTGAAATTCCACCCCATGCCCTGATGAATCCACTCCAATCAGAATACTCCTTCAAAGACCACATCCTGTTCACGTGTGAGCCTGGTTACCGGCTCCTGAAGGTAGGACCTGAGCTCAGGGACCATTTACAGGGACAGTTCCTCTGGATTCTAGTGGTTTGTTGTGTAGACGGAGAAACGTCACAGAGGACCTCCTCAGCTCTACTGATGCTGCTGTGCTGGAGTGGGTCTAATATCCAATTGTTTATAAAGGTGTTTTTTGTAAAGGCGGTACTACCGTCTTCTGCTGTTATCACTGCAGTAAGAGCTGTAACTGTATTTTCTACTGCTGTTACTGCTGCTGGGCCTTAGCGGCACTGATCCACCGTGTGACCTCAGCTCACTGGGTTACAGTCAGCGTCTCAGGTTCTCTATCAAACAGGTCCTGAATCAGAGTCCAGTCCAGTGAGGACGCTTCCTGTCCTGTTTGCTGTGTTTCAGGATGGAGAGTATCTGGATCACTACCAGGTGGACTGTAGATCTGATGGATCATGGAGCAGCAGTCCTCCTCAGTGTCAATGTGAGCCAACTCCCCTTCTGTTTTTTCTGTCACTGTGACGTCTGACCTCTGAAGGTAGGTAGGTCAGATACTGGTTTTATCCACGTGATCTGTTGGGTCACTTTCTCCTGTAATTAACAGGTAGAATCAAACAGATTAAAATCATTTGTGACTGGAAACGAACCCCAGAACATAGACAGAATCAAACGCACCTTGAACTTAATAAAGACGTTAAAATAAAGTAAAGTCAGTTCTACAGATTTAAATAAAGTAAGTGGTGGTCAAACCACAATGAAGAATCATCCATTAAAATAAATGTTTATACAACATGCATATAGTACAGGGGTTATAGAACATGCAGATTGACCAAATCAGCTCTTAATTATATTAATATTAATAAATTGAATGTTGTGTGTGGGTGTGTGTACTCGTACTTGATTTTAAAGTAGTTCATGTATTTTTGGCAGTACAATGGTTCAGTTCAAACAACACTTTTGACATCTGGTGCTTGAATGAGACTCAGACCCAACTTGGAGTCCTGTCCTCTGTCCACAAGAAGTCCAGTCCAGCTGTCATGGTCGGCTGGTTCTGGGACACAAACACAGGTTTACGCTTGGTAAGGGATGACTTTAAATCACCCTTCAATTTCTAATATGCAATCATATTTTGCTTATTAAAATCATCGATATTTGAACACTTTAGCTTTAACAGTAAGTGACTTAAAATAAAAGAATGAAGACACTCGGTCCACTCAGACCATCTGGTCGTGTAAACAGTAAAATGAGAAATGAAAACTGTCTGAGTGAAGTCAGAATTCAGTTTTTATCTGGGAGTTCAGACTCCATGGCACTCTGGGTCAGTATCAGCACCTGATCAGTTGTTTGTTTTTTTATTAATACATTTAAATGCATAGGAAGATGCGGAAGTTTTTTGAATATTGGGAGTAAGTTTGCTGAGCATGCAGAGTTTGGTAGCTCGTTCCACCATCGTGGGATCATTGTGGTGAAGTTTTGCTTAGTGTCTTCTGTGCGGTGCTGGGACCACCAGACGTCGTTCGTTGGCAGACCACAGTGGGCGGGAAGGATTGTAGACTTGAATGAGTGAGTTTAGGTAAGCAGGAGCTGTTGATGTGATCACCCTGTAAGCTTTGAACCTGATGCACGCAGCTACAGGAAGCCAGTGCAGAGATCTAAATAGTGGTGTGACATGAGTCCTTTTTGGCTGATTGAAAATGAGGCGAGCTGCTGCGTTTTGGATCATCTGCAAGGGTATGATTGTGGATACCGGTAACCCCATTAACAAAGCGTTGCAGTAGTACTGGAGGCCAGACTTCTGCCATCTAGACTAACGATATTTCTGAGATTTTTGGGCCCAAATACAATGACTCCAGTTTGGTCTGAGTTTAGAAGTAAATAATTGTGGGACATCCAGGCCTTTATGTCTTGTAGGCATGAAGTTTGATTAACTGATTATTTTCATCTGGTTCCATAGGTAAATATAGCTGGGTATCATCAACATAGCAATGGAAATTTATGGAGTGTTTTCTAATAATGTTTTGTAAATGAGACATAAATAAAGTAAAAAGTATTGGTCCTAACAGAGAGCCTTGTGGAACTCCATAGCTAAGCTTTGTGTGCATTGAGGATTCATCATTAACATGAACAAATTGAAATCTATCAGATAGATAAGACTTAAACCAACCTAGTGCAGTTCCTTTAATCCAAATTTCATGTTCCAGTCTCTTTCCAGTCTCTTAATATGTTGTGATCATTGGTATCGAATGCAGCACTAAGATCTAACAGAACAAGTATAGAGACTAGTCCATTATCTGAGGCCAAGAAAAGATCGTGGATGACTTTTACCAGTGCTGTTTCTGTACTATGATGAACTCTAAATCCTGACTGAAAGTCTTCATAACAATTATTGCTGTAAAGGTGGTCACATAATTGCTTTGCAGCTACTTTTTGAAGGATTTTAGAAATAAAGGGGAGATTAGATATTGGTCTCTAATTGGCTATTCTGACTCAGGACAAATTTTGGCTGTGTCTCTCTCATTCCCTGTATATTGTTTACACAGCAGAAGCTGATTTGACCTTTTGGACACTTACTGACTATTGTCACGTTACATCATCACAGGCAGCTTAATCAGGGAGCATTGCATTGTGGGATTGTTAGTAAAAAAGTTGTTTAAATTCCATGTACACTACTTTTAGTGTTGCATTGTGGGATGGTTTGTGCACTATATGGTGAACAGATTTACACACTCAACATTTGGACACTATGTACTATGTAGTGAGTTGCAAGTGATTTCAGACACAGACTATGACACGAGACAGGCGTCATTTCAGAAGACAGACCTAAATTGTGTTGTCTTCTGTTGCTCGGACATGTTTGTTGAGACTGGTTTAGTTTTTATGTCCATCTTACTCCACATCATCTTCCTCCTATCTGTTCTCACTGAAAACTGACTGTTCTGTCTTCTCGCTGGCACAGTGGTGGATTGTGGCAGCCCAAAGGCGGTCTCCATGGCTGACGTGGTGTTTGGTAACCATGATAACAGCACACTGTTAGGATCAACTGTTCACTATGTCTGTAGGGACAAACTTGTCCAACTACACCATAACATCAGTAAGTTTCATTAAAACCTGTTTTCTTGGACTTTGGACTTTTTTCTAAATTTCTTTTTGTTTCTGTAAAATTTTTTTGGAAATTGTTGACATTTTTAACAATCTGGGATGTGTTTTAAAAAGTGGGGATGTTTTGGAAATTTTTTTCTAGTTGTAGTTATTTCACTTCAGTAACAGAACATTTTGCTTGAAATTAATGGAAAACATTTAACGTCAAATAACTCATAAATAAGGATTTTCATATAAATTCCGATTAACATGTGACTTCTGTCAGAATGACTTTATCGTTGTTTGGATGTGATGCATGGGGGGGGGGGGGGGGGGGTCATCACCAGCATCGGGTACAGTTTTGTTTGTGTTTAGGTTCATACAGCTGTGGTCAGAACGGACAATGGATCAATTCAGGAGGAGGAACTGAACTGCCGAGCTGTGGGTCAGGTACAGAATCTCATTCACACTTTTTGTACCACCTACAGAAATTATTCAGTATCTAAACTTTAATTTACCTTAAACGTGATCAGGCCATTAACAATTAAAAAACCTGAAAAAAACAAAAGCTGTGTCTGGCTCATTTTTTTTTTGCAGCTACTAAACTTTTCTCAACAACTCACCAGACTTTGAAACACTTTCTCTTTAACTGAAAAAATCTGGTCCCCCTCCACCTCTGACTTTGTATACATTGTCTCCTGACTGTCCCCTCTAGCCTGCGGTCGGCCCTCCCGTACTCTTCCACTTCAGGTGAAGCGGATCGTGGGGGGTCGCAGTGCTGAGCCCGGCCTGTTCCCCTGGCAGGTCCTGCTCAGTGTTGAGGACATGTCCCGAGTCCCAGAGGGCCGCTGGTTTGGTTCCGGGGCCCTGCTGTCAGACTCCTGGGTCCTCACAGCAGCCCATGTCCTAAGGTCCCAGAGGAGGGACCCCAGCGTTGTCCCGGTGGCCACCGAACACATCAAGGTCTGAGTCTTAATAAACAAATGTGTCACTGTGGGACTGAACAGTGGACTTTTTATTTAAACATTTCACTTCACTTTAGTTGTTTCCAGGGACACGTCTCCAACATCTGGTCTTTGTGAGACACAGATTCAGCGATGGAAGCTGCCCCCACCTTTGTTATCTGTATCAGCTGAAATGACGCTGCAGCTTCCAGAGGACGAGAGACCTGAGAATATGGACACATATCCTAGGTGATATCGATTTTCAATTAATCAGAACAATTAACCAGTCTGTGCCTCTTTCAGGTCTTCCTGGGTCTCCTCAATGCCCGGGACAAACGTCTGTCTATGAGCCGCTCAGTGGACCATATCTTCCTCCATCCAGACTTCCAACCCAGCAACTACAACAACGACATAGCCCTGCTGAAGCTGAGGGATCAGGTGGAGTTTAACAACGTCATTCGTCCAGTGTGTCTCCCACTGCCTCACAACCAGGTGGGACAAGTACTGCTGTTACTGCTAATACTACACAACATCCTCTGAACTTGTAATACATGACAGATACTGTAGGAATTAGTCTTTTCCAAAGAAAAGTGGGAAAACTGCGGACACACAGGGGAAAAGGACATTGTGAGGACAGCTTGGATAATTCATTCTTTTGTACAGTCAAAACACAAAGGACAATAAAGACACATCATCCCCATAGAAATGTCCTATTGGACTGACAACACGTTGACCTTTGAATTCTCACTTTTTCAGGATGACCCCCCCTCACCTGTTCCCAACTCTCTGGGTATAATTGCTGGCTGGGGAATCTCCCACCCTAATGCTTCCTTCCCCTCACGGGGGGCCCCACCCACGCTACCCTCAGAGCCTGGGGGGACCTCAGATCTACTGCAGTACGTAAAGCTGCCAGTGGTCCCTCAGGATGAGTGCCAGGCGAGCTATGCCTCACGCTCCGTCAGCTACAACATAACCGAAAACATGTTCTGTGCTGGTTTCTTCGAGGGGGGAAGGGACACTTGCCTGGGGGACAGTGGGGGGGCCTTCATCATGGAGGAGCATATCAGCCAGAGGTGGGTGGTGTTTGGGCTGGTGTCATGGGGGGGGCCGGAGGAGTGTGGGAGTCAGAGGGTGTACGGGGTCTACACCCGCGTGGCTAATTATGTGGAGTGGATCCAGAAGCACCTACAGACGGCCCCCTGGGGGTGACACAACCATCACCCTAAGACTGAATGAGGATTGTCTAACATTACCCCCCCATTTCCCTTACAGCCCCCAACCCCAGCAAAACAGAGCCAACAGCTGCAGAGAATGACTGTGATCATGTCCATCCTCCCAGCTGTTGTCCAAAAGCTATAGAAGATACATCAGCCAGATACAGCACTGCGCAAGAGGACATGCTCCATTATTCCCACATACACTGAGCCCCCAGAGCCAAGTACAGAGGTGAAGTAAACATAAGTTTGAGATCTCTGCAGGAATCTTAGTAATTCACAGCTATTTTTTTAGAAAGACAAAGCTGTGCCTCAGTAGAGCACAGTGTGTAATTGTTGTGTGGAAAGTGAAGCTCTGCAGCACAGATGAACAATCTATGTTGCATCTGGTTTACTGTTGGTTTCAGTCTCTTTGTCTCCCAAAGTCTAATTGTTCTGCAGCTGCTCATGTTTAGACAGTTTACATGTGACTTTTTTCTTTACTTCATAAAGACATTTCAGTTGTTGAAAGTTTTTACTGGCGATGCCTTCAACTCCAGCAGCAAAGAAAAAGTTTTCATCTTCCTATTCTCTATTTGTCAAAAAAGCGTAGATCTCATCATTTTCTCATCCCGGTAAATGATCTGTACTTATAAAGTTTTCCTACGTTATCAGTAGATAAAGTGCTTAACGCCACTTCTCATTAACTCACACACACACATACCGATGGGGGAGCTCCAATGCATCTGGTCTGAATTTACCGGGAGCAACAAAGTAAGGATTTAGTGTTCAGTGAATATTGGACAGGAGGAGCTGGGAATTGAATCACCAACCCATTATTTAATGCTCATTAATCTGGTACAAATGTATCTTAATCTGAAATAGTTTATTTATCAGGGAGATGCAAGCTTTGCACCTTTTTGACTACACTGCGTAATCATTTCTGTTTCTTTTCATGATGAAGGAACATTTTTACCATGTGAATATAGCAGAGCTGTGGGTTCATTTGATTGATCACGTCACAGCTAAAACACAGAACACTAAAGGGTCTGAACCAGAATGACTGCTGTGATCAGTCTGTTATCAGACCTGCTCAAACAAACTGAACCAGGTTCTGTTTTCATCTGCCTCTTAAGAACGTGTCCCTGAAAGTCAATTTTTGACTAAAAGCACTCAGACCAGAGTAGGACGTGAGTCTTTAGTGGTTTGTATGTTTTCTGATGGAGCAGCTGTATCCTGCATCCTCTATTAAGTGTTAGAAATGTCTTGTGTCTTTGTCTGAACACTGTCCCCTTACAGCTCCTAACCAGTGAGGACCCCCTCTCAGCTCTGCTACATGTTGGTGCACACAGGAGAAGTGTCCTCACTCTGAACTCTGATAAACTGACCCTGTTTCCGACCCTAAAACTAAAAACATTTTTACAGTTAGTTGTTGCCCACAGATTTGGATTCGACCCAATAGAACAGATTTTAGAAAGTCCTGTGGACAGTGTATTAAACAATCAGCTGTTATTCTGTTTTTAATGGACGTGCATTCAAATGTGCTGTATCCTCTTTCCACTGATGTGTATTATAAAGTCTTTGACATCGTTAAGACACTTTATTATCGCTGAATGAATGTAAAGAACTGAAATAAACACATTCTGTAAAGAAATGTGACATTTTCTGCTTCATGTGGCTGTGATAAAGACCAAAAATACTCAGTTCATGAAGTACAGCAGGTACAGAGAAGTAAATATAAAGTAAATAAACAATTGCTGCAGCTGGAAACATGACCAACAATGATTCTACATTTGGCACTAACTCCAAACCTGAAATTGGCTGGTGAAAACTGGTCTGGTTTCCCTCATCTGGAACCAAACATGAGCCAACAGCAAGTCATTTCACAGATCTCATGTTGGCCGATCAACGCAGCCTCGTCATGGGTAACCATGAACTAACGAGTTTCCCATGATCCACTGCATGCTAAATGTAAAATGATGACCCCCTGTGGTATTGAGTCAGTGCACTATGAACCCTCCATCCCAGCCTACATTATCACTCAGCTCCTGGTACCATTCAGATCTGGTCTCTCCATGGTGTCTCTGATCCAGGTCAGAAAGTTCCCCAGTCTGGTGTATACTCCATACTTCCCCGTGGTGGCACATTGCTCCCCCCAGCTGACAACTCCTGTCAAAAACCAGGTCCCTCTGTAGTTGACCACGAACGGTCCCCCGCTGTCTCCACTGCAGGCATCCTTACTGGCCTCCTGATAGCCTGCACAGAACATGTTGTCTGTGATCACCTGCATGGGGGGAGGGAGAACACAGACTGCACTATCATGTTAATGCAGAATTTGTAATTAACTAGTTTTTGATGCTGGAGTGTGTACTCATAATGCAGTAAATCATCAGAGTAATTCTTCTGCCACTGAGTTAAATATATGACATATTCTACATATCGTACTGCAGTAACAAGTACAGCTTTTTCTTGAGAAGAAATCTGGAGTAAGTAAAGTAGTTAAGTAAATATATTTAGTACACGTGCCCCCACTCCCTGGCCTTGCAAGTGCTTTTAGGTACAGTGATCACCTGTTCAGTGGATCTGGTGCAGACATTGTGGCTAACTACTGGCAGCGTCACCTTCCTCAGGAAGCGAGAGGACCTGCCCAGGTACTTCGTGACCCCCCAGCCTGTCACCACCCCCCGGTTATCATCCTGGACACAGACATAGACAGTCAGAGCAAAAGGTTTGTTTAGGTTTAAAATGGTTGGATGTTTAAACAAAGTCACCTTCAGCAGGTATTTTGACAGGTGGGCATCAGGCAGACAGGCGGGGACCGCGGTGGGACGCCTGTGGACGGGCTGGGTTAAGTAGATCAGAGCAATGTCGCTGTCAAAGGTGAAGGAGTGAAAGTGAGGATGGGTGAACACCTTCTGAACCTTTATCAGCTGCTCACCTGGATCAGGACGCTGCTTGTCCAGGTCGCCTACAGAAAGACATTATTCAGGTTTACCTCACATGTGTCTGTCCTCTGACAGACACTGACATCTGTTCTTACACTTTGGACTTTAGCAAGAGGTGCAGGCTGACAGATAGAAGTAAAAGTACTCAGTTTTATTGACGATGTTTCAACTTCTATAGTCCTGTTAGCTGTAGCTAAGTTGTCTATGAACCACCGGGTCAGTGGTTCGATCTCCCCTTCCGGCTACTTGTCAGAGTGTGCTTTGGGCAATACACTGAACCCCAAGTTGCTCCCGGTGGGTCAAGTGAGCACCTTGCATGGCAGCCACCGCCATCATTGTGTAGGTGTATGAATGGGTGAATGGGAATCAACATTGTAAAAGCGCTATATAAGTGGCCATTTACCATTTACTGTTAGCGTGTTATTCAGTGTGGACAGATTATCCAGTCACCTCAATTGTGTTACGTTACCTTTGTACAAATCAGTGCTGTCAAGCTGATTATGAGGACAAAGATGCTGACTAAGTGAAAAGGTGGACAAATGACATTTCGATGTTTGATCTGGGATCTGTAGACTTTTTTGAAAGACTTCCTCTTTGAAGTTGAATGATTCTCTTAAACCAAATGTACTGAACTAACCAGCCAGAGCTGCTCAAAAGCCAAAAGCAACAGACCAAACAGAGCACATGAAAGCAGCTTAGGAGCCTAGCAGGCTTCAGGCAAGACACTAGGAGTCCAGAGAACGGTCAAAACTGGATATTTGGCATTGCTATACACTAACTTGAAAATAAATTGCCATTTGTCGTTTTTTGTCCTTTTTGGTAGTTTCCTCTTTAGGTTAAGTGTGTCTTATTGGTCATTTTGCCGCTTTTAAAAATTATCAATCACCTCATAAAGGGGATGTAGCCCAGGGGGCCCCTGACCTTATAGGACCCTTTAATCCATGGTATAGCCATGACTGTGTACTGGTGTGTTTTTATGTGTAATATGGTAGAACTACAAATGTCTTCGTATGTATATTGAGGGAATATTTAGAACTTTGAAACAACAGTTCAATGCAAAGTAAAGAGACAGAAATGTATAGTCAGGTAAACCCTGGAGATTGCTGTCACCTATAGTAATGTGGTCTGCAGACTCCTCAAAGCAGTGAGCAGCAGAAACAACCCAGCGATCAGAAACAAGAGTCCCTCCACAGAACCCATAACCGTCCGACCTGCGGATCAGAACCTGAACACAAACATAACATGTCATAATAAAAAAGAAAAAGTGTGCATCCAAGAAAAGGAAATAGAAAATAAATTAAAAAAATTAAATAAAAACAGTAGAATAAGTTCAGTTTGTTTTGCTCAGCTCATTTCAATTTTGCATCTGTGAAGCCAATATCAAAATGACAAAAAATTAGTTTTCTACAATACCAGTTCCAGAGCAACTTGCTGTTAGTTTTACTCCACTACTGCTCTCTGTCTGCTGTTAGTGAACTCAGACACTCTAGTTCTGGTCCAGACATGGATGGCTCACTGAACAGGCCTAACAGGGTAGCGTCACAGGGGCCCTGAGCCTCTTTATGAGGTCACTCTTTATTTTTATTATTCAAAGTTAAAATCTCAATAAAAAGAAATGATTAAAAATAAACAGATAAATAATAAAAAATGATTAATCAAAATAATTCAATAATTTACCTGCCAGGGACTCCCTCCTATTTTCTCCAGCACTCCACCCACAATACGAGGTGTCATCCCATCACTTTCTTCGTCTCCTTCCCCATCACCTTCTCCATCCTCTCCTGCCTCCCCCTCTTCCCCCCACAGTGCTGTCCAGTTCCCTCCTCTCTTTCTAAGTGTTGCATTCACTGTTATTCCATCCTCCTCTGGCTTTGTTAAATTCAGTTGAGGGGTCCAGCTTTGTGTGATGTTGTCGTCCCTCTCCATGGTGAAGCTTTCCCACTCAGATTCGTTCCTCAAAGACCGGCTTCGGGACAACGCCTCCACCTGCTGAAGACCGCAGGGGAATGGCACTACAGGACGGGACACAAACACTGACTTCAGCACTCAGTACTGTACCTGAACATCTCACTGCTCCTGCTGCAGCTTCTCTGTGGACAGGAATTCTGGGACATTGTTTAAAAATTTAAAAACATATGGGGTGAAAGGGGTAATAGGCCAAAAAGGACTCATGTCACACTACTATTCAGAGCTCTACACTGGCTTCTTGTAGCTGCTCGCACCAGCATCAAAGCTCTGTCTCTTGCCTACAGGGTGATCACCTCACCAGCTCCTAATTACCTCAACTCCCCCATTCAGGTCTACAATCCCTCCTGTCTGCTGTGCTCTGCCAAAGAACAACTTCTAATGGTCCCAGCACCGCACAGAAGACACAAAGCAAAACTCTTCAGCGCAATGATCCCATGATGGTGGAACGAGCTACCAAACTCTGCATGCTCAGCAACCTCATTCCCAATATTATATTCTGCATCTTCCTATGCACCTAAATCTATTTTAAAAAAATGTCCTTTCTGTTCTTTCTTGCACTTGCATTTCATGAAATGTAAACACTTCTGATAGGACTTTGCTTTGATGTTTTCTCCTTGACTTAGATTTTTGCTGCCTTGTACCTCACTTGTAAGTTGCTTTGGATAGAAGCGTCTGCAAATGACTAAATGTAAATGTAGTATAAAGCAGTAGAATATATAAAGTAGCACAATATATAGTAGTATGCAATAATATACAATAGTACTCCGTGGAGTATGTATGTTCGTTGTTAGTTAGTGAATTGGTACCAGTCTGAGAGCAGCTCTTCCCATCAGGTTCCAGCTGAAATCCATCAGCACAGCTGCATTCAACTCCAGCGCCACCTGTCAGGTCCCTGCAGTATTGCATACAGCCTCCGTTTCTGTAGCGACACTCGGTCACCTCTACAAACAATACAAATACAATCAGTACTTAAATTTCAGTAGCACTTATACAAGTTAGATAAATTCCATGTAAAAGTGGCCCCAGACTGCCACCCTGAGGGACTCCACAGATCCTGAATTTGTCATCAGACCACAGGTGATTCTTACCTGAGTCACAGGTTTTGCCTTTGTACTGAGGAGGACAGAGGCAAACAAAGTCTTCACGATCCAGAGTGCAGAATCCTCTGTTCAAACAGGGGTTGGACCGACAGGGGTTCAGATCTTCAACACACAAGACAGATACCTGAACAAATCCTGACTCAAATGTCACATCATGATGTCATCCAGGTGAGTGACTTACAGTGTTTTCTCATCTACAAGTTTTGTTCACTAAATCTGCCAGTTTAGCTGTATCTGTGTTCGGGACCGTTTCTTACACTGTATGTGACAGTATAGAGCTGAATCTTAACCTTCAGACCTCGGCAGGAGTACAATAATGCACCCTATTCTCAATCCCAAAGCCTCAAACACTGTGTCCATGTTGTACTGTACTTTGACTTTAGATATCGACGCTAAAGGTATCCGTTTAGATAGGAACAATGCACATGGGGTGTTTAGAGATTTTACTCTTTAAAGGAGACTTTCAGTGATTTTGAACTTTTCTTTTAGTAATAGTTTGGGTAGTACATGTACGTTGACTGTCAAAATATCTCTCAACTTTTAGATGAAAAATGTTACAATAATAACTTTACTGGGAGGAACCTTCGGTACAGATTATGTTATTTTGTTGCTCAGAGTTTGTAATCATGATCAACGTGCTTTCCAGAGCTCCCCAAAATGGGCAACTGTGGGCAACTGTGGCGCAGGAAGGTTGTCCACCAATCTCGCATTTGTTGGTTCGGTTCCCGGCTCCTCTGGTCACATGTCCAAATGTCCTTGAGCAAGACACTTCAACCCAACTTAGTTGCTCCTAGTGAGCATTGGTCAGCTGCATAGCAGTTCCCCCATCGGTCTGTGAGTGTGTGTGATTGTGAGTGCAATGGCTGAATAAGAAGCAGTGTAAAGCACATTGAGTGCCAATAGGTAGAAAAGCGCTATATGAGTGCAGACAATTTACCAAATGAGATAATCTGAACACCTAATAATAAAAAACTCCAGTTTTCTATTAATAGCTGAGAAATATTTTAATACAGGGAAGTCAGAGGGGAGTTTAAAAGCATTAATGTACATTTTCACCCTAAATAAAGCCATAAAGACAAGTTAAAATTTAGTGAAGTCACCCTTTAAGGAGGAAGGTTCCACTGCACATAAAGTAGTAGTTTATAAAGTAGTACATGTTTAATGTTTCACTGTATGTATTTGATAATTTAACTTAACCTCACCCTGACATTTTGGTCTAACACATGTCTAACACAAGTCAACCAAACTGTAACAGAGCACTTTATGATGAGATGCCCGACAGGCTGGCATGATCATTCTCATAGTGTCAAATAATCTTAAAAAAGGACACCTATAGCGTCAATGTGCAACACCTAGGACATAAGAAACATCAATCTTTTACACCATGGGAGGTGTATTTTTTTGATGCTCTAGGATGAGAAAGATGAGAAATTGTTTGAACAACTGGGATAATTTTAGTTTAATGATTATTGATCATACTCACTTGTGTATTGGTACCAAAACTCCAGCTGTAGGAAAAGAAACACTTGGAGTTAAATATCTGCCTTTAACTGTATGATATTTTATTATAATTCCTGTAGCAAACACATCAGCAGATGTGAAATAAAATTTGAATTTACTTTTTCCAGAACTTAAGAAGAGTGTCAGACTGAAGGGGTCAAATTAAAAGACTTAGTGTGGTTTGTGAAATTTTTTTTCACTGTTTTACAGTCACTATTACTGGGGGCTTCAAACTGGCTCTGATGGAAGCCAGTGGGTGACACCACACCTGGACCCTTTCTGTGTATTCAGTGACCTCTAGCAGGGTCTGTGCCCTCAGCTTGAATCACTGCGGTGGTTCTTACTGTCTTCTCTTTGCTCTGGAAGATCTCAGCAGCCTCCTCCTGGGAGCAGGTCTCCTCGTAGCACTCCCTCTCCAGGTCTCCTGGTAACATCTCCTCCATCAGGAAAGAATTGGCTCGACGCCTCCTGGATGATGAGCGGAGGATTTGACCTGCAGATGGCTGATCCAGGAACACTAAGTGGGGGGGGGGGGGGGGGGGTACACATCACTGCTGATGTATAATCTTTGTCACTGGAATTGTGATCAATACATTTTTCTTTATTTTAATTTTTCCCACTGAAATACAAAGAGCCAAAGCTAATGGATAACTGAGTTCATGAATAACATTGGAGTTCAGTTAGTCAACAAGAGCTTTTAATGAAATGATAATTACTAATAATCATGTCTGTGTTTATAAGTTGGCTAGTGAAATTCAACTCAACATCAACTATTGGAACTAAACCATCTCCAACTCTATTGACATTTTTGTTCTGAGGAGCTTTGTTCTTATGTCTGACATTGATTTAATTTTCTTTGAGAAACAACACTTTTCTTTGAATGATGAAGACTTTATCCACGTGTTGGAACCAGAACTGAAGAACCAAGGTTACTTACCGTCAGATTTCCTGACTTTATCAGGAAATCAGTTTATCAATCAGTCTTTGTTCCAACCATTAAAGCCAGGATTGTCACTAGTTCTGGGTAGTGACTGAAAGAATAGGATCATGAACATAAATAGCTGAAATGAGCTTCCTTCATAGACTGGCC
The DNA here is from genome assembly GCF_033026475.1 of Channa argus. Lineage (NCBI taxonomy): Eukaryota > Metazoa > Chordata > Actinopteri > Anabantiformes > Channidae > Channa > Channa argus. The sequence goes on from NC_090202.1 coordinate 29,295,209, forward strand.
AAGCTCAGTCTTAGAGACAGGGTACAGAGTTCAGACATTGAACTCTTGATTGAGCTCAGAGTAAACCCACTGCTCCTTTGCATTGGAAGGAGTTTGGGCATCACACTTCCCATTGGAAGATTTCAGATTATGTCCAACTGAGGGGAGTCCCCAGGGCAGACCCAGAAACAAAAACAAGTAAATAAAGATTAGTCAGATAAAAACAATCAAGCATCAAATTCAACAGAAAAAAACTAAAAAAACAGATCCGTAAATGGATCTGGGCTCAGACCCAAATTATCTGTAACAGTGGCAGTAAATACTTTTCAGTTCACAACAAAAATCCAATTTTTTTTCCCCAACCCTACTCAGTTTAGTTCGTTACACTTTTTTACCGTATCAAACAAAACAACTTTAAATATCCGGTCTGGGTTTTCCCTTGGGTCCACCCACAAACAAACTAGATCAGTAAAATAAAGTCAAACCCAGAGGATCTATGATCACGTTCAAAATAATTACAGAGTAATTACAGTACTGAGGGCATGTCAGTGAGTCAGTGACGTTTTTGACGTGAAATCATTAATAGAGGAAAACAAGAACAACCCCCGGTTTCTTTTCAGCACTCGAGCCAGGCTGACTAAGAGCCAAAGTTCTGTTGAGCCTAGGATTCCTTTAACTCTAAGCAGCAATGACTTCATGACTTTCTTTATGAATAAAATTGTAGCTATTAGAGAAAGAATTCACCATATTCTCCCCCCAAATATTACAGATAGATCTTCATGTACAACAGTGCTAGAATCATCAATAAGACCGCAATCCATCTTAGACTGCTTTTTACCTATAAATCAAAATTAACTCTGCTAGACCCTATTCCAACTAGACTGTTCAAGGAAGCTTTACCCTTAATAGATATGTTTGTATTAGATATCATCAACCTATCTTTAGAAACATGCTATGTACCACAGGCCTATGAGGTAGCTGTAATTAAACCACTACTTAAAAAACCCTGTCTTGACCCATGCGTTTTAGCCAATTACAGACCAATATTTAATCTTCCTTTTATTTCTAAAATCCTTGAAAAAGTAGTTGCAAAACAATTATGCGACCACCTGTACAGGAATAATTTGTTTGAAGACTTTCAGTCAGGATTTAGAGGACTGGTCAGGACAGGACTAGTCTCTATACTTGTTCTGTTAGATCTTTGCATTCTGCATTCAATATCATTGATCACAACATTTTATTACAGAGACTGGAACATGAAATTGGGATTAAAGGAACTGCACTAGGTTGGTTTAAATCGTATCTATCTGATAGACTTCATTTTGTTTATGGAAATAATGAACCCTCCATGCACACAAATGTTAGTTATGGAGTTCCATAGGGCTCTGTGTTAGGACCAATACTTTTTACTTTATATATGTCTCCTTTAGGCAACATTATTAGAAATAAATAATAATACCATAAATTTCCATTGCTATGGTGATGACACAGCTATCTTTGGAACCAGATGAAAAAAATCAGTTAATGAAGCTTCAAGCCTACAAGACATATAGGCCTGGATGTCCCACAATTTTTTACTTCTAAACTCAGACAAAACTGAAGTCATGGTATTTGGCCCCAAAAATCTCAGAAATATGAAGTCCAACCATATCATTACTTTAGATGGCATAAGTCTGGCTTCCAGTACTACTGCAAGGAACCTTGGAATTATCTTTGACCAGGATTTGTCATTTAATTCACATATAAAACAAATTTCTAGAACAGGCTTCTTCCACCTAGGGAACATTGCCAAAATTAGGAGCATCCTTTCTCAAAGTGATGCCAAAAAACTAGTCCATGTATTTGTTACATCTGGATTCGACTACTGTAATTCCCTACTTTCAGGATGTGCCAGTAACTCCCTAAAGAACCTGCAATTAATCCAAAATGCTGCAGCAAGAGTGCTGAATGGAACTAGCAAGAGAGATCATATTTCACCTTCACTAGCTTCCCTCCATTGGCTTCCCATTAAATTTACAATAGAATTTAAAACCCTGCATATCATTCTAGATTTTATAATGATCTACATATGATGCTCTGAATGGTCAGGCTCCATCATATATAGACCTCATAGCACCATATCATGCCAGTAGACCACTTCGATCTCAGAATGCAGGCCTACTTGTGGTTCCCAGAATTTCACAAGGTAGAATGGGAGGTAGAGCCTTTAGCTATCAAGCTCCTCTCCTGTGGAACCAGCTCCCAGTTCAGGTTCAGGAAGCAGACACCGTCTCTACTTTTAAGTCTAGGCTTAAAACCTTCCTCTTTGATAAAGCTTATACTTAGTTATAGTTATGCTGCTATAGGCTTAGACTTCTGGGGGAACCCTCTCCTCTTGTCCCTCTCTCCTCTCCTCTCACTCCACAATTGTCACTACTGTAGGACATTACTGTATGACTGTGTTTTCTCACGTAGTTGTCTTTCTCCTTCTCTGTCTCACTCTCTCTGTCCCTCTCTGCAGTTGTCCCCAGCTTTGAAGCTGTGTGTTTTCCAGTGTGCAGCTACTGGTCCTACCAACCTGCCCGATGTTTCGTTGTTGCTTTTGTTGCTCTTTTTCTTTTCTGTCTTCACTTTCCACTCACTCCAACCGGTCAAGGCAGATGGCCTCCCACCCTGAAGCTGGTTCTGCTGGAGTTAAAGGGAATTTTTCCTCTTCATTGTTGCCTAGAGCTTGCTCAAGGGGGAATTGTTGGGTTCTCGCTATACATCTTAATAGTCTTGACTTTATTCTGTAAAGTGCCTTGAGATGACTTTGTTGTGAATTGGCGGTATATAAATAAAATTGAATTCAATTGAATTGAATTGGTTATGATCTTCATGACGGGAGTCATGATGTGCCCAAAGCCGATCACTTTTGCATCACTTACCTGCATGGTGAATGATGCAGTGGTAATGCATAAAGTTTGGGAACTCCAGGTCAGCTGTACAGTGAGTGATGAATCCTGTATGTTGGCCGATTGTAGCAGGAGCCCCGTTGGTAGTCACTGATACCAGCTTTTCCAATGGTATCTTTTTTCCACGCAAAGTCCTTCACCATGTTATAGATGTCAGCTCCCAAACAAACACGATCCGGATAAAGACCATCAGCTGCGCTGTAATGCTGCTGTCCACGGACTCGTCCCACTTGATACTGAAACACCTGCACTTGTAGCTGATCGGCGAAGTTCCCAGACATAGCTCACAAGTTAAAGCCAACCGGCCTTTAACTTGTTGGCTTTTTCTGCTCGTGGTGCACTGCCTGGTAGGTAGTTAGCATGGTAGCTTGCCTGACGTGTCCTGAAATGTCTCTCTACATTATGCTGCTTTGCCTTCGCCATCGTTGCCCCGCAAATGAGACACACTCAGGAATTTTTCACACTAAAAAATAAGTCTTCCTCCCATGTCTCCTCACCATGTTGGTGAACCTTGACTCTATCTGCTATTGTAAAACCTTTTTTTCAGAGGAGGCTCAGGTCTGAGGATGTTTTATGAGTCTGTGGTTGCCAGTGCGATTGTATTTGCAGTTGTGTGCTGGGGCAGAAAAGACTCATTAAACTGACCAAAATGGGCCAGTGACATTGTGGGAATGGAGCTGGACACTTTAACAGCAGTATCAAGCATAAAGATGCTGTGCAAGCTGCAAGGGATAAAGGACAATGGCTCCCATCCTCTGCGTGACATGCTGGTGACACATACAGTAGGACACATATTACCAAAAAGTCCAATAGTGAGCACCACAGAAAGTCATTCCTTCAGTCTTTATAACTCCTCCCTCTATCATCAGATACTTTGATTCCTAACCGTAAAGGTTATTTATCTGTACATTTCACATTTGTAACTTTATATTTCATTTTGATTTTATTCTCACTTTATGTTTATATGTTGTTTATGTTTATATTAAATTCATAAATTATTACATATATTAAAATTAAAAAGTTGTAAACCCTCTTAAATCTAACACTGTGTTTAAAAGCATGTTTAATGATAATAATGTGTCTCATATGGTATAGCACCTTTCACCCCCTGCAGACTCTTTGGTTTTAACCCTGGTTCCCCCCCACAGGTCATAGTGAACAGGATGCCCCTGATGTGTGAAATATGTAAATCATTTTGGACAAGTGCTCTGCCAAATTACTAAATGTAAATGTATTGTCTATGCAAACCTCGTAATTAAAAAAAATTCCGTATCCAGCATAAGGTGTGCTGGGCGATATGGTATTGATATAGTGGATAAATCTGGACTATTCAAAGTAATTGTTAACACCTCTAACAAAGTTTCTGCGATCAGGAATAATTAGGAATTATTTTAATTTCACAATTTCACATCTTCTCCTGATGTGATCGGAAAGTCATTGATTCTGTTTGTCCTGTTTCAATCACAGGTCACAGGTTTGAATCCCTGATGATTGTATTGTCCTTTATGCAGCTAAATTAGATAGAATTCCATACTGAAGAGGGTTCCTGGTTTAATATTTTAATTCAAAATGTGAACACTTCGGTAACGTTTTGTGCTACACATCTGTCCCACATAGACAAAGTGGAACAGACACAATCCACAACCAGGTCATCCAGGTCCATCCCACTTCGAGGTTGTCTTCAGTACAGACGACCACGATCACGATCACCGACTTATCGACAGCGTGACAAAAGAGCACCATTTCACTTGTTCACCACTTCATCTCCACCCCACACACTGTCCTTCAGTCCTCATAGAGATAAACGTCCTGTCGGCAGGATTCACACTGCGCGGGGAAGATCTAAGTGTTCGATTTTCTGCTGTAGGTCACGTGTGGCAGTCATGTGTTATGACGCTATAATACTAGTGCTGATCACCTGTGTTCACCTGTGTGTCAGTCAGTTTTACCTGAGCACTGGATGAGTTCAGAGCCAATGAGCAGGGTGTAGAGAGTCAGAGCTGAGGACAGCAACATTTTTCTGTCTGAGGACAGAAACAGAATGCGTTCAGTCATGTTCTAAAGGATCCAGTTAAAATAAATCACAACAGAATCTGCTCACCTGGATCCTGCAGAGGGGACATTAGAGACAGAGACTGTGGTTGGTAAAACACATGGATTCACTAAACTCCGATCTCTCAGTTAGTGAAGCTCTAAGTTACACTAAGTAACTCTTTGTTCCAAATCTGTAAAAACCTGGTCTCTTTGGAACCCAGACCCTCAGCATAAAAAAACAAGTGTGATCTACGAATCAGAACATGCTGGGCTGTGTCTGGACCATCTTACCTATGTCTCCTGTTGTCTCCAGTTGCTCTCCTGTTGTCTCCTGTGAGGACCAAAAGTTGGTGTCCGTCTGGAGGTAAAGTAGAGGAGAGATATCCAGCCAACGGACTGATCATTACCCTGAATTCAAATATTGACACAGAGACGTCAGCACAGTGAGGGCAGAGCAGTAATAACAGGCTGGAAGACCTTGTGCTGGGAGCACACAGGTCAAAGCAGCGTCTCATGTTGGGAAAGCGGTTTGTTACTAAACTGTGGAAGATTTGTAACCTGTTGCTGATACTGAGAGGTTTGTGCTCAGCTCAGAGGGTCTCTCAGGGTTTTTTCTTTAAAATACCTGTGTTTAAAAAGTAGAAGCTTTTCACACCCAAATCATTTCTTTATATTTGAATAAAAGCTTCAGCTCTGGCTTCTTCACTACAAAAGTCATTCAAATGATTTTCAATGTTACTCAAAGACAAACGACTAAGTTGGAAATTTCAAATAGATTAAAACAAAGATTTTTTTTCATCAACAGAATATTTAATTAACATCGAGCTGGTAGAAATGTTCTTTCATTATCAGAAGTAAAAGAAATGAAAAAGAAATACAAAGGTACAAACAAGCTGCTGCTAAAAACATTCCTTGAAAATGTCCAGCTGCTGCAGTAACCATCAGACCATTCTCCAACATTAGCTTGAGGTGTTGGGACAGACTTTGACACAGGCCGGAGTTTGAGTTCAGTGTGAAAAAACTACCATTCTTGTTGTTGCAACCAGTCACATAATGCATGTGATGGTAAGTTCAGGAAGTACTGATATGTTAAGGGCAAACAGTTACATTTTTTAGTGCCTAACTCTAACCAGACAAATGCACATTTTACTTTAAATCCAACGTTCTTTAGTGTGAAAACTTATACATTGAATACAATGTTGTTCAACTGCCTGAGAGGGCAGAGACATTGAAGTTGGAAGACATGTTGATCTTACAGCTCTTTTATGGTTAATAAAGTAAACTACCACAAGTGTTTCTAGTTTATTTATGCTATATATATATATATATATATATATATATATATATATATATATATATATATATATATAGCCCTTAATATTTAGTTTCCAGATTATTACTGGGATATTTTCATTGTCTATACCAAGCTTTTACCTGGTTGTTATTTTGGTAAGTACCTTGATACTACTTTAGGTTTTAATAATCAACAAAATGATCATGTTGCATTGTTACTGGAGAAATATAATACACTATTACCTCATTATTACATAGATACTACCCCCACTACTACTATGCTATACTGAGTTGTAAAGTACCACCAGAATATGTATCATTAATGTACTTAAGAACTACACTCAGCTGACAGATTGGGATAGTATTTGGGAAACGCATGTAGTTAAAGGAATTGCAGTCCAAAGAGTACTGCAGTAAATCCTCTTTTGTGAAAATGGTGAAGGTGAAGATGTTCAGTTTCTGATCAGACTGATCAGCTTTTTGAACCATTTTTGGTTGGTGGAACTTTTACCTAATTAACTGCCAACTGAATATATAAATACACTAATAAACTGTTCTACAATTATCTTCTTCTTTCTTCTTCTTTTCCTTTCGGCTGTTCCCAGGGGTCGCCACAGCGAATCATGTGCCTCCATCTAACTCTATCCTCTGCATCCTCTTCACTCACACCAACTAACTTCATGTCCTCTCTCACTACATCCATAAATCTCCTCTTTGGTCTTCCACTAGACCTCCTGCCTGGCAGCTCCAACCTCAGCATCCTTCTACCGATATATTCACAATGTCTTCTCTGAACATGTCCAAACCACCTCAATCTGGCCTCTGACTTTTTCTCCAAAACATCTAACATGAGCTGTCCCTCTGATGTCCTCATTCCTGATCCTGTCCATCCTCGTCACTCCCAAAGAGAACCTCAACATCTTAAGCTCTGCTACCTCCAGCTCTGCCACCTGTCTTTTCTTCAGTGCCACTGTCTCTAAGCCGAACAACATCGCTGGTCTCACCACCGTCTTGAACACCTTTCCTTTCATTCTCGCTGAAACTCTTTTATCACACAACACACCTGACACTTTTCTCCACCCGTTCCCACCTGCCTGCACTCGCCTCTTCACTTCTTTTCCACACTCACCGTTGCTCTGAACCGTTGACCCTAAGTACTTAAAGTCCTTCACCTTCTTCACCTCTGCTCCCTGTAACCTCACCATTCCACCTGGGTCCCTCTCATTGACACACATATATTCTGTCTTGCTGCGGCTAAGCTTCATTCCTCTGTTTTCCAGAGCAGACCTCCACCTCCTAGATTTTCCTCCACCTGCTCCCTGCTCTCACTACAAATCACAATGTCATCTGCAGACATCATAGTCCATGGAGATTCTTGTCTAACCTCATCTGTCAGTCTGTCCATCACCAGAGCAAACAAGAAGGGGCTCAGAGCCGATCCTTGATGCAGACCCACCTCCATCTTGAACTCCTCTGTCACACCTACAGCACCTCACCACTGTCTTACAGCTCTCATACATGTCCTGCACCACTCTAACATACTTCTCTGCCACTCCAGACGTCCTCATACAATACCACAGCTCCTCTCTCGGCACCCTGTCATACGCTTTTTCTAAATCTACGAAGACATAATGCAACTCCCTATAACCTTCTCTGTACTTCTCCATCAGCATCCTCAAAGCAAATACTGCATCTGTTGTACTCTTTCTAGGCATGAAACCATATTGCTGCTCACAAATGCTCACCTCTGCCCTTAGCCTAGCTTCCACTACTCTTTCCCACAACTTCATTGTGTGGCTCATCAGCTTTATTCCTCTGTAGTTGCCACAGCTCTGCACATCTCCCTTGTTCTTAAAAATTGGTACCAGTACACTTCTCCTCCAGTCCTCTGGCATCCTCTCACTCTCCAAGATCTTGTTAAACAAACTAGTCAGAAACTCTACTGCCACCTCTCCTAGACACTTCCATACCTCCACAGGTATGTCATCAGGACCAACTGCCTTTCCGCTCTTCATCCTCTTCAACGCCCTCCTCACTTCACTCTTACTAATCTTTGCTACTTCCTGCTCCACACCAGTCACCTCTTCTACTCTTCGTTCCCTTTCATTTTCCTCGTTCATCAACTCTTCAAAGTACTCCTTCCATCTTCAAAGTACTCCTTTCCATCCTTATCTTTAATCACCCTAACCTGCTGCACATCCTTCCCATCTCTATCTCTTTGACAAATCCACCTCTCCCTATTTAGTGTCCAACCTAGCATACAAGTCCTCATATGCTCTTTGTTTGGCCTTTGCCACCTCTACCTTCACCTTACATTGCATCTCCCTGTACTCCTGTCTACTCTCTTCAGTCCTCTCAGTGTCCCACTTCTTCTTAGCTTACCTCTTTCTCTGTATACACTCCTGAACTTCCTCGTTCCACCACCAAGTCTCCTTGTCCACTTTCCTCTTTCCAGATGACACACCGAGTACCCTCCTACCTGTCTCCCTGATCAAATTAGCTGTAGTAGTCCAGTCATCTGGAAGCACTTCCAAACCACCCAGATTCTGTCTCAGCTCCTCCCTGAAAACTACACAACATTCTTCCTTTTTCAACTTCCACCACTTCGTCCTCTGCTCTGCCTTAGTCCTCTTCATCTTCCTCACCACCAGCATCATTTTACACACCACCATCCTGTGTTGTCTGGCTACACTCTGCCCTACCAATGCTTTACAGTCACTGATGTCTTTCAGATTACAGCGTCTACACAAGATGTAGTCTACCTGAGTGCTTCTACCTCCGCTCTTGTACGTTACCCTATGTTCCTGCCTCTTCTGAAAGAAAGTGTTTACTACAGCCATTTCCATCCTCTTTGCAAAGTCAACCACCATCTGACCTTCTGCATTCCTGTCCTGAACACCAAACCTGCCCATAACAGTCTCATCACCTCTGTTCCCTTCACCTACATGCCCATTGAAATCTGCACCAATGACCACTCTCTCACCTCTGGGGATGCTCTGCATCACTTCATCTAACTCACTCCAGAACTTCTCTTTCTCTTCTAACTCACATCCTACCTGTGGGGCATAACCACTCACAACATTGAACATCACCCCTTCAACTTCCAGCTTCAGACTCATCAACCTGTCTGATACTCTTTTCACCTCTATAACATTCCTCACAAAATCCTCTTTCAGTATAACTCCTACTCCATTTCTCTTCCTATCTGACCCATGGTAGAACATCTTGAACCCTGCTCCTAAGCTTCTAGCCTTGCTACCTTTCCACCTGGTCTCCTGGACACAGTATGTCCACCTTCCTTCTCTGCATCATGTCGATCAACTCTCTAGCCTTCCCTGTCATAGTACCAACATTCAAAGTCCCTACTGTCAGTCCTACATTCTTAGCTTTCCTCTTCTCTCTCTGCCTACGAACACACCTTCCTCCTCTTCTTCTTCGTCTTCAACAAAAAGTAGTCCAATTTCCACCGGTACCCTGTAGGTCAACAGCACCGGTGGCGGTCGTTGTTAACCCGTGCCCCGACCGATCCGGTATGGAAGTCTTTGTCACGATTCGCATGTTTGATTTGGCATGTGTTTTACGTCGGATGCCCTTCCTGCCCCAACCCTCTGCATTTATCCAGACTTGGGACTGGCACAAGAAGACACTGGCTTGTGCCCCCTTGCGGTTGCATTTAAACTGTTCTACAATTATGCTGTTAAGATAATTATGAAATTAATACCTGGTGTACTATTAGTAGTACTAGTATTAATAGTACTACTCAAGAGTAATCTAAAAACACATAAGGGAACTGTTATTGTGTGTAATCTGTATTATCGCTTTTGAAACAGTATTTTAAATACATTTGAAAAATTATTCTACTTACTAAAGATAAATACTTGATCGAGAGACTGGTTTTCTCCAGCTGGTCTCCATGGTGATGTGAGAAAGTACCATGTGGAATTGCTTCAAAGTCCAATTGCTGTCCAAACCATAGTGCTGTCCCAATTGTTTGATGTTGTGTTTTGGTTCCGTCAGCACTCTGGGCCTATGTGCAGGGAGGCTGAGGACAATTAATTTACTTCCAATAAATAACAGGACTGTGGGTTGTCACTGTGCAGTTTAGCCTTGTTAAAGGCCAAATATGACAGGGAAAGTGAAAGTTTACAAAAGTATTTAGACCCTTTTCTGTGGCTCCAGATTGTGATCAGGTTCATTTGTTCCCAGGAGCACAGTGGCCTCAGTAAGCAGGAACCAGGAACCCAACAGTCATGTGGGTTCCTGCTTTCCACCCTGACCCAGGTCCTTCTTCTCTCACAGGTTTGTGTTTATGTGTGTGCAAGTTGCTAAGTTCAGCTGACAGACTGCTGATTCTGCTGAAGAGGAACTTAGCGGCTCAGCATAGACTCTAACACTGATGACATGTGATACGGATAATCTCTAACTATCAGATCACAACATTCATTTCAATAATAATATTATCAATAATGTAACTAAGACGCTTGCTTCAGTTCAGGTTTTCACAGTGTGAAAGAAACCCTGCTTTAGCTGACAGAACCAAATAAAGCTGGAGCAAAAGAGGTCAGAGATCAAAGCTTTTTTTTCTCATTCGTTTCTAGGAAAATTACATTAATGGTTAAATTAAATGTCTAGAAGAGCAGCAGATCCATGTCCATTTTGTACTGTTGATTTGATAAATTACTATTATTATATTTTCTCCAAATCATGTTTCATTTCATGAATATCCTGAAGATTTAAGTAGCTATATATGAGACAGTTTGAAGATGTTTAGTCATTCACAGCAACATCACAGACTGTCTGTGATGAACAGTTGTTTTAGGTGAGTGGACTGTGGAAGCTGCAGTAAAGTGTAATAGGCTGCTGCAGGATTATCGGTGTGTAATGAGCAGCATGCTGAGCACGCTGTGTGTGCAGATAAATGCAGCTCTGAGCGATCAGATGCTACAAACCTGCTCCTGCTACAGGTCAGTCTATCCTGCTACAAGTCAGTCTGTGCTGCTGCAAGACAGTCTCTTCTGCTACAGTTCAACATTGCATCTGGTAAAGGTGGACATTGTTTTAATTACTTATACACTGCCTATTGTAGCTAAATGTATATTATCTTAATTGGTTTGTCAAATGTATACTTCACGATTAAACTGAATATGTAAATAACTACATCTGTCAGACAAACGTAGTGGAGTAATATAATAAATCTGTTTATTTGAGTGTTTGTAAAAATAATATTGTTAATGTACATTATTTTAGTCATTTACAAATTAATTTACCTTTGTTTTTACAAATACAAAAAATTAAAATTAAACAAGCAATAGGTAAAGTGATAACTTAAGTAGTATTAATAGAATTTAAAACCAGAATTATTTCAGGAAGTATCTGAGTGTAAGCAGTAAAAAAATGATTGATAAGGATGTGTAAAAATGTCCAGAACCATTTTGTCAGTTAAAATGACTTTTGATTCAGCTTTAATCTTTAATGATAAATAATTTTGTTCTACATGTCTAAGTGATAATCTCTGTGCTGCAGGCCCAGGCAGCCCACGTCATCATGAGTCCTAAACACGTAATCTTTAAGAAAGTTTCCCGCGACAAGGCGGTAAGTAATTTAAAAGTAGTAGTAGAAATAGTAGTCATTGTAGATGTATGCTAACAATATGCTAACAACACTGTAGTAGCCTTGAGCAATGCATCAACACTCCACTGCCCTTCCTTTGTTTTTCAGGTGGTGGTCTACATGGCCAAGAGGGACTTTGTGGATCACTGTGACTTTGTGGATCCAGTTGGTGAGTTCTAACTGAATCATCCTGTCTGGTCTGTGCTGGACACACTGGTATCAAATTGGTTTTGGTCCCTTTCCAGAGAGTAGTGGAGATACTGTGGTGTGCTCTGTTGTCACTGGACCTATTGCACTACAATCACACTACAACATTTAGTACACTGCACAACTAAACAACTGTCATAGTTCATCACTCTGCCGACACACTAGACCACACATGGTGTTAAGATTCAAAGTGTTTACTGTCATATGCACAGACAGAAAGCATGTTTACCTGCAGAATGAAATTCTTACTTTGCCATCCACTCTAAATGTCATACAGTAAGTAAAATGAAAATAGGAAGAAAAATGGAAATAAAATAAAATACAAATAAAATTAAAAAATAAGAGAGCAAAATAATAAGAGCAATAAGGCAATAAAGGTGAGGTAGTGCAGTTCTTAATAAGGCAATAACCAGGTGCTGTAAGTCCTAATGGAGCATCGGCATGTGGACTTCGTCAAGCAATTGAACACCAGGTGCCAGAATAAACAGTATATGAAAGATGTAGAATCTATATTGTCAACAGTGAAAAAAAATTACACTATGAATTTTCTAGCTTTTCTTTCACAGACAGATGTTTAAAAAAGATCAGATCTATCTTTGACCTCTTTCTCTGCCTCTCAGATGGAGTTATTGTGATCGACCCGGTGCAGCTAAAAGGAAAGAAAGGTCAGTGGCTTTGGCCTTTATCCATGTTTCTGTTGTAAATAGACACATTAATCCTTACAAATGATGATACATTTTGTTGGATCCAACAACAACATGATGAAGACCGTTAAATAATGAGTGAAATAAGAAATAAACACAAAATGTTTTCACAACAGCAGAAAATAACCAAATTATAACCAAAATTATAATATTCAATAAATCCAACACAGTATAGCAGAAATACAGAGAGTATTTGGTTATCGATGTGTAAAAAGAAATAAAGTGGTCAATTTGTTACAATTTCTAGCTTATTGTTGGTCCTTAACATCCTTGACAACTGCTGCATCAATTGTTTCTCTATAAATTAAATTATTTATCCAGTGTGGGAGATCTAACTTTGAATTACCCAAACAGTAAGAAATAAATGAATAAATGGTCATTTCATCAACCTTTGAAAAGAAGAGGCTGGTCCTTGCTTAGTCCTAAAGATGCAACATCCTGTAAATAATCTTTTCCTGAGTGGGATTTTCTTTTAAAACAAGCTCTGTACATGTCCATAGTGTACGTCATGCTGTCCTGTATATTTCGGTACGGCCGTGAGGACATGGATGTGATGGGCATGGCCTTCAGGAGGGACTTGTTCCTGGTGACCCGGCAGGTATACCCCGAGCTGCAGGACAAAGAGAAGCTGACTCACACTAAGATCCAGCAGAAACTGCTGCGAAAGCTAGGAGACAATGCCTTCCCCTTCTTCTTTGAGGTGAGAAACTCAACTATCCCAACATTTTCAAAAGTGGATTCAGGATGTCAGGCAGCCTAGGCTTCTGTCTCTATAGCAACACCAACCAGCTCCCCCTGAGGGACAATAGGAAATCCTGAGAGAGATGTAATGTCCCTGTAGCATGTTCTGTGTTAGAATCCACAGCTCCTGACAACAGATCACAGAAAACTCAAATAACTCAATTAACCTCAAATGTATTGATTTTTAAATTGCTTTGCAATATTCTCTCTGCTCCAAAAAAGGAGAAATCTGTTACAGGAATCACTCTTACAATGTAAAAAAAGCTTTTGTGTTGTTGTGTTTCCAGTTTCCAGACAATCTGCCTTGTTCAGTTGCTCTACAGCCCGGACCGTCTGATGTGGGGAAGGTAATTCAACATTACACAGAATCTTTAGAACATCAATGGAAAAATATGGTTTTACTTCATTTATAGGTCGGGATAAAGTCATTCGTACTTAATCAAAAATGAAATTTTTAAAAATAATATAAGCTGTAAGTGAAAACGGCAGTTTAAACAAAAAAGTTTTTTACTTGTCATCACAAGGTAATAAGCCTCTGGTGATATGATTCTAGACTTCAGACAAAAGATTTAAAACCAAGTTTTAAAAATGACTTTGTATTTTTAATACTAGCAGTCAGCTGTGCTTATGATGAGACCAATGTCCAAATACTTATGGACCTGAAATCAAAATGGACCCTAATGATGTAACAGTGAACTTGTGCAGATAACTGAGAAAAACCTGTGTGTTTAAATGATCCTCTGTGCATGTCCCTGACAGAAATGTGCAGTGGAGTTTGAGGTGAAAGCTTTCTGTGGTGAAAACCAGAATGAAAGGATTGACAAACAGTAAGTCCAGAGTCCAGGAACAGTTCTGCAGAACCATTGTTAATCCCTGTGTGATTTTCTACAACCTAAACCACCTTCTGTGCAGGAGTTCAGTTAGACTCAGCATTCGTAAGGTCCAGTTCAGCCCAGAGGACAGTAAAGTTGTTCCAGTGGCTGACAGCACATTCGAGTTCCTGATGTCTGAGAAACCTCTGCATGTCAAAATGAGCTTGCCCAAAGAGGTCAGACCACAACCTATCCTGGTATCAGCTGGAGCTGGTCCTGCACCAGAAACCAGTTTCTGTTTTTAATGAACTGTTAGTAACTGTATGTCTGTCTGCAGACATTTTACCACGGTGAACCAGTCAAAGTAAACATTGAAATCACCAACTCATCCAGCAGGAACATCAAAGACATCAGCGTGTCAGGTGAATTCATATTGTTTCTAACTTGTGTGGATCTGTCTGAACTATGTGACTCACCAGCTCATGCCAGGATACTGTAGACACAAACCCAAATCAAACCAGTGAGACACGTATACCTGACCTGACACAAATACAAAACACGTAACATATTAAACCTATTAGTCCAAAAGGGGGTCTGGGCCACTGGGTCAGACTCAGTACTAACCCCAGCCTGGCTGCCCTTATAAAAATGTTGTGGAGCTGTCACTGTATACATCATGTTTGCTAACACATGTAAAAAAACATCTTTAACACACTGCCAGTACTACAAAGTTAAATATTAACATGTCATGTACTGTATGAATATCAGTGTGTTAAACTCATGTGTGTTGGGGTGATTTTTTAAAAGGTAATTTACTCATAAAAATGCCTGACAGTGAAACAAATCTGACAGTGAAACAAATCTCTAAACTTTCCAAATGAGTTTTAATTTAAGTGGGTTTTAAAGTGTTCAAAGACAAATACTGCATGTGGTTTTCTACACAGTAGCAGATGTGCTTACTGAACTCTAATATGTAGTACTGGATTTGGTTTATGTCTCTGTGTAGTCGAGCAGGTGACCAATGTTGTTCTTTACTCCAACGACAAATACATCAAATCTGTGGCCAAAGAGGAGACAAGGTGAGTTTTTGGCTGCTTTGTCATTTTAGCTATTATGCACTCATTTAAAAATAAACTGCTATGATGGATGATGTGTGTCAGTGACCATGTGATGAAGAACAGTAATGGATGAAAGGTTACTGACACTGTGTGTGTTTGCAGTGACTCGGTTCCCTCTGGTACGAGTCTGAAGACAGAATACACACTCTATCCTCAGCTGGCTCACAACAAAGACCGGAGAGGACTCGCTCTGGATGGACGCCTCAAACATGAAGACACCAACCTGGCTTCATCCAGCATGTGAGACACACACCGGCCTCCCACACTACTACACTGTGACTTCTTTATGTCAGGGCCTTAAATATAGTTGGAGTCAATTTGCAGTTACTGATTTAGCAGTTTTGTTGTGAAAGTCCATATTTATTTCCAGCTGTCTTAGTTAAGATTTTTTTTTTGTCCTTTTGGCTTATCCCATGAGTTCAGGGTTGCCACAGCAGATTATTGTCCGCATGTTGATTTGGCAATTTTTACACCAGATGCCCTTCCTGACGCAACCCTCCCCAAAATTCTACCGGGCTTGGACCAGCACTGCACTGCTGGGGTTCACATAGCCAGGACCGGGAATCAAACCACTGACCCTGTGGTCCGTGGACGACTGCCTTTACCAACTGAGCTACACCCCTCATAGCTGTCTTAGTCAATATATAATCAGAATATTCAGGAATGTACATGGTATTAAAACAGAAATGTTTCATAACAAATACAGTCAGCTTTAACTGTGAACTCCTTTTGTACTTCAGGCCTCCAGATAAAGCTGCCAGATTTTGAGCCAGGTCCTTGCTCTACTTCTTCTTCTTCACAGATGAAACTCTCAAAGGGAAGGAGAGGTCACACTAAATATTGTCACTTTAGCCCATCAAGTCTGTTTTATAACATATTTGTGTTTTTTAAAGCTATATGTCCATCAGGGCAGAGCTAAAACCACAAATCTAAAGCTGTCCAAACACTTATGCACAGCACTGTAATGCAGAATCCCCAAACATCCAGCGGCAGACAGAGTTTTGTTATATCGTTGTTCGTGGACAGTTTACCCAAAACAAACAACGCAACTGTGGCTGTGACTGAAAATAATAAATCAAGGTGTGTGTTTGTCAGTGTGAAGCAGGAGGTGCTGAAGGAGGTTCTGGGGATTCTGGTCTCCTATAAAGTGGTGCTGAGGATGATGGCCTCAGGGTGAGTTCATGTCTCCTATTCAACATTTAAATGCTGAGGATTTTTCTAATCTCTGGACAAATAAGTCGCTGCTATATAGTTTGCTCAGCATGTTGATTGGTATGGTCAAAGGTCAAGTGCTTGTGTTGGTTCTCCTCAAATCCTTGTCCTCATCCCATTCTCTTTCTGTCTGACCGCTTCTCAACAACAGCACAGTTGGATCAAGGTATGTTTGAGCGAATCCGGTAAATGTGTTTGTGTGTAAATATGTTTGATAACAGCTGCATTACAGTAACATGTTGTGTTACTGTATGTCCTTTACAGTGACGTGTCTCTGGAGGTTCCTTTCAGACTGATGCATCCTAGACCTGAACCAGGTACTGACCCTGCTCCTTGTTAAAACAGGAAGACATTTCATGAGACATGCTCTGTATTTTATTGTGTTGTAAATTGAATCTAAAATTAGACTGGATTACGTCTACAGACAGGGCTGGAATAAACAGGTCTTAGACAGGTGTCCTCATAACCTGTTTTAATGAGCAGTAATCTGGGTGTTAACCTGCATTACGGGAAGCAGCTCAGAGACAATAAACTGCTGTCAGCGATACACCACAAGCTGATTAAGACACACACATACACCACAAATGTCCTCACAGTGCAACAGAGTCTCATTTGTGTCTCCTAACATGAGACCAAACATCTAGTGTCCACCAGAGGCGAGGACACATAACTTAATGAAGGGACATGGATCTACTGGGGTCTCTCAGTTCATCAGTGTAATTCACAAAGTCTCAAGTGTCAATTTGTCTTTGCTTAGCACTCGCAGATTGGATTCTTTTATAACATGTCATTTCACTTTTCTTCGCTTCCTGTTGGACCTTTGTCATCAGTCAAAGATGGGTAAGTTCACTGCCTTTTATTGTCCACTGATTGTCTCCATCTTCCTATGTGTTCAAATAAGCTGGAATTATGTTCCTGGGCCCATGAAGCTCAGAGGCTACTGACATTTTATAGACAAAACAATTCACTGAATCATTAATAATCATCAGTAATTAGAATATTAATCAGTAATTAACATACCTGACCATTGTCAGATTTTTGTGAAGCCCTGGAAATTGTTTCCATGACTGGAAAAATAAAGTGAGTTGTGGACTTTATGACAGAACCTGAGTCTGGACAGACCCCAACTCTGGACAGTCTGTGAGTCAGGACAGACTGTGATTTGGATTTCAGAGATGTGAAGAAAGTAAAAATATTCCTGTCCGTCTGTTTTGAAGGGAATCGGATGAGATGTTGTTTGAGGACTTCAAACGAGCCTGCCTGAAGGGGGTCATCTATGGAGATGACGATGAGTCGCCATCTGAAGCCTGAAAACTACAAAGATGGCCACCACAGACTGAACACAGTTGTCCCTGCTATCCATGATTTCACAGAACTGAAGACAGACATTTTGCTTTTTTAGAAGTTAACTCCATAATGATGGGACTGTACTGTCCTCCACAGCCTGCTGCAAACAAATTTTCTAAAACTGATGCTTTTTCCAGAGTGGAGCAAAACACTGCAGGTGTCTGCTGCTTTTTGTCCCAATTTTGTGAATCACAGAATGTTTGAAACGTTGTAGAGCCAACTGAAATCTGAACATTTCTGCATTTGTGACCTGGTTTAGTGATTTGGACCAAACTGTGTTTAAAATGAGGCTGTGGCTCTAAAGAAGCAGAAAGTGAAGGCCTCAAACAGATAAACATATATTTTTGGTGTATTTGGTCTTTTTCAACACAGTAAAATGTTGTGTAGATATGTGACAGTAGTACAGAATAAAATCCACGGGATTCAGACGAGTTTTAAAATTATTTCCCTTTACATTTAATCCTGTCTGTAACACACGTATTGTTGTTGGACAGATGAGTCAGAGAACATGGTGATGTCCTAAAAGCTATTTTACACTTTGTCAAAGAGGTAGAAATAAAGGAACCCTTCTGAAAATTATACTTAGCTCCTCTCTGTTACGGTTAGTATATGTTTTTTTAGGAAGAAACCAAGTAAGGAGACGGCAAGAGGAGGTATAAAGAAAAGAGTATTTAAAAAGAAACAGGAGGGTTGAACAACTAAAAATCACTCCACAGGAGGAGGGTAAAGACTTACTGAACTAAAGGTAACAAAACAACAAACTAAACACATACAGGGTAAACGACAGACTATGACAGCAATACAAACAACGGGGTGCACACATACAAGACTGACACAAGGTAGGGTACACACAGGGACCAGACTAGACCTAAACTAATTCTAATACATAGGTAAGAGGGTAAATTAACCGGGACAAATGAACTAAACAGGAATAGACAGAAGGGAATAAAACATTTACTAAACTCGCGCAATTCAGGACAAAACGAGGAAGGTAAAGACAGCAAACAGACTCACAGGAATAGACACAGGAGGATCAATAAAATAAAAGCCAAAACAGGAAATAAAGCTAGATAATTTAACACTCTCTTCTTTTTCCCCTTTTAAAAACATTTACTCAAGAGGACCTGGATTAATAGAGAGCGGGGAAGGTGAAAACCCAGGCTTTTATTTGACAGGGATGGAGCAGAGAACCAAAATGATTTAATGGTTCCACTAATAGTCAGTGCATGGTAATGGTTTAAAGCTGCTGTTTCAGAGACACAAACTAGTGATGGACCTACTGTAAATGGGGAAGACTGAATATAAAGTAGTTAAAACCAGCTCTGGTTTTAATGAGGGTCCTCAGAAAAAGTATAAGTCCTGCCTGGTGCTGAAGCTGGATACTGTAACAGAAACCAGACTGGAAGCCCACATAAAGTAGGTTCCTTAAGTTTAGCCCATTAGGGACTCTTTGAAGACTCTGAAGCATCTGGAAGCCCCTTACACCTTCAGAGACTATCTGTGAGTGGACCTAAAGAAAGAAATCATTGTGTGAACAAAGCACTGTGTTAATTTTAATAGTGGAACTGTAGTGTGTAATGCCACACTGTAACCAGCAGATGTCCCCCTCCTCTACCCGCTGTGCTGTCCTCCGCTGGTGGGCACCCCCCCTCCCCGGTCCTCCCCGGGGGTCTGATGGCAGGATGGCGGAGGCAGGGGGACCGGAGTCTGCCGCGGCCCGGTGCCTGGACGAGTCATCGGACAGCGAGCCGGAGCAGGAGCCCGGGACCCCGCAGAAACTCATCCGAAAAGTATCCACATCCGGCCAGATCCGCAGTAAGGTAGAGACGAACTAAAATCCCTCCGTTTGTTTCCGCACATTGTCGGCGATCAACGTCCGTTTCCATTCAGTGGCTCCGAGCGGCACCGCGCTGTCCGAAGAAGGCGGTGTACAGAACTCCGTACTTAACACGAACATTTTACCATCATCTCCTTTGTTGAGAGAAAAAAAATCTGTGTCTGTGATCCGTTAATAGGTTTTCCGTGAACACACGGGCCGTTATTTAAATCGGCCTCTAACACACACATTAAACATCGCTATTGTTTATCATATTTCATCCTTTTGAACCGGTTTGGTGTCTTTCCCACGACCTCTTCCTCAAGCTAGTTGGGTAGCAAACAGTGTAAAACTTTAACTAAAGGGACATTTAAGTTAAGTGTCTGCTGCTTGGTCTTTTTTTTTCAGTTATGCCGAACTGAAGAGGGGCTGGATGTGACCCGGGATTAGTTCAATTGTTTGTTTTGATCGTGGACACATTTTCTGTCATAATGTAATCTTCGACGTAGAGGATTTTTAATTGATTTCTTTAAGCCGTACATGAAGAGGTAAGGGCCACAGTTCCTACACCAACAGTCCCGATAAAATACTAACGTGAACATTAATTAATAAATTGCTTATTTATGGTAGATGTCCCGGTCAGAACACAAACAAAGGACATTAACGTTTTTAAGACCCTGATAGAAGTGCAGTTCTTACATGTGCACTCCTTGTGCCGTAAGCTAGCTCCTGGCTAAAGTAATAAAATGAGAAAACCCGCTTTTTAAAACTAGTTTTATCTGTGATTTGGCAGAAATCTGTAAACACGCGGTAATGCGACAAAAAGTCAGTGGAAAATGTTTATTTGCACTTTTGTAGGGACAGACGCCGGTAGCTGAAGATTAAGCTAACCCGGCTAAGTGCTGCTAACCGAAGGGTCTCAGGCCCGGTGCGAAGCCCCGAGGTTTCCCACCGTTTTTCGACGTTAGATGCGGACTGCACTCTGTAGTGACTGCTGAGAACAGGCCGGGGGAGGCAGGGCATAACAAACTGGTTGTTAAAGTCTTTAATGTCCGTCTAATTCTGTTTAGGTATCAGCATGATGAGACTTAACGGTCCTCAGTTTTCACACCGGTCTGGAGGTTTGACATGTCCCATTACTTTAACGCCACACTCGGTTAATTATTATTCACTGCTGATGTGTTTCACTCCAGAACACTGATTAAGTTCTTGTTCCGGTTGTCCCATCAAATATACGACACACTCAATTCACTCAGGTTAAGATTAATGACCATTTCCTTCAACCCAAATTATGATGGTAATTGCGGTTTTGTTTTACAACCCAGTGTTTTGTATGTGATTTAGATAAAGGTACATTACATTACAGTAAACTGTATTTCTCCCAAATGTACAGGGTTTTTGAACTTAATGGTAGTGAACTGTTTTAACAACAGTTAAAATGTGTTTATTGCACAACATCACACTCTTGAAACTAAATGAAAGACTGGTAGTGTTAAGTAGGGACTGTCCTTATTGTAATTTGGTAATATACCTGAGCTGGTCTTGTAAAGTGATTTCATATTAGTCTGGTCAGCTGCAGTGTCCAGTCAACAACTGGTTTACATTAAAGGGGTCAGTCCGTTAATAGGCAGAAGGACGACCTTATGTATTCTTGCTTATCCTCATAGTAATATAAGAAGCTTTACAATGTCCTTCAATATGGAAGACCAGAACAACTTCTGGTGTGAAACAGGAAAAAGGATTGATTTTATAAAAGACACAAGACGTACAAACAGTATTTGCATCTCTGACTTTTCAGGCCTCTGTGTCTGGTAAGCCTGTTAGTAATCTATCCGTGTGTGGGTCTCTTAAGGGAGTGAGGCTACTTTGAGTAATAGGAAGAGTGTGTGTGGCTCAGAGCTGCACAGTTTCTATTTTAAGATAGTTTTTGTGAGACTTCATAGTTTTGAACAGTAAAATGAAGAAAGATAAATGTGGGAAATAACAAGGTATTTCTCTTGGGAAGAAATGAAATGTGTATCTGTTGGTTAAGAGCTGCAGCTTTAGAAAGTACACTAACACATCCAAGGAAATTGCTTTGGTCGTTGGTAGGTTTCATGATCAAAGAGTAAATGAAACACGCAATAAAACAATGATAATTACAGACAAAAAGAGGGTAACGGACCAAAAATAAATAGTATACTTAAATGCAGTGTGTGTGTGTGTGTGTGTGTGTGTGTGTGTGTGTGTGTGTGTGTGTCTGTGCTCATTAGTTATTGTGTGGGAATGTAGTGGTTGAGTATTATTATGTCTGGTGTATAGAGCATAGATAGCAGCAATGTAGTATTAGGTAAGAGGTTGGCTGTTAATGAGTGTGATGGTCTGAGGAAAGAAACTGTTGTGGTGTCTGGTGGTTTTGACAGACAGAACTCTGTTGCACCTGCCAGAGGGGAGAAGCTGGAAGAGATTGTGTGTTGGGAGAGAGGGGTCAGTGGTGATTTTCTTTCCCTGCTTTCTGGTTCTCGATATGTACAAGTCTTGGAAGGTGGGCAGGAGAACAGCAATGATTCTTTCTGCAGTTCTCACTAACCTCTGAAGTCTGTTCTTTTTCTTTTTGATGGCTGCTCTGAATCATACTGTTTACATGTAACCAGGACTTAAGTGCCAAGTTACAGTTGGTTTTTTTTGTAAAGCTGATTTTTTATTGTCATGTAAATGGGAAAGCTGGTTTCTGAAATTGGGGTAGGTGGTTGGGAAAACTGGTTTTCCTAGGTAGATTTCAGTTGGCGAATGCAGACTTTTCTGTCATGCATGCGTGTAACCAGGTTTCTAATCTGCTTTCTCCATCTGCACATGTGTAAAAAAAGTCTGCAGATAAAAACATGCAGCTAAGTGAAAGGCTGAATGAAAGGAGAGATCATTGACAGGCTGACGCCAACTCGTTTTCATCCGACAGAAAATTTTACTGACACAGAGTGCCTTGTAGAAGTCTAAATTCAGACACATGCCATATCAGTTGTGTGTTCCCGTTTTTGCCTTTTTCTCTTCCTGCGCTGTCAATCTGCTCATGGCTCCTCTTGCAATCTACTGTCATCACTACAGTCTTGAGCATGTTTAGCTCCAGATTGTTTTGACTGCACGACAGCAACAGCTGGTCAACCTCCAATCAGTACGCACTCTCGTCATTATTTTGGTGGAGTCAGATAACGATTGTTTCGTCTGCAAACTAGAGGAGCTTGTTCGAGGTGCAGTCGTCTGTGTAGAGGGAGAAGCACGGAAGGGAGAGGAAATGTCCCTCAGGTGTACCAGTCCTGGTTTACCATATGAAGGATGTAATTTTTCCCCCTCTTCTCCTGCTGTGTTGTGTTGTTGGGAAAGCTGGTGATTCAGTGACAGATGGAGTGTTACAGAGTAACGGAAAAGAAAAGAAGAACTCCAATCTGAAAATCCATGAACAAAAGCCGTGCCCACATCCCAGGGCTGTCTACAGGACGTAATGCAGTCACATGTTAACTGCATTGTCTCCAGACCTGTTTTACAATATTGTATATTGTTAAGTATCAGTTATAAACATTGCATTGTTCACAGGTACTTCCATACATTACATACTTTCTTTAGTTTGGGAAATGCGGATAAAAGTTAACACATACACTATATTGCCAAAAGTATTCGCTTACCCATCTAAATAAATGAATTCAGGTGCACAAAGCAAGGTCCATAAAGACATGGATGACTGAGTTTGGTGTGGAAGAACTTGACTGGCCTGCACTGAGTGCTGACCTCAACCCGATAGAACACCTTTGGGATGAACTTCTAAACCTCGTGGAAAGCCTTCCCAGAAGAGTTGAAGCTGTTATAGCTGCAAAGGGTGGGCCGACGTCATATTAAACCCTATGGATTAAGAATGGCATGTCACTAAAGTTCATATGGGTCTAAAGGCAGGTGAGCGAATACTTTTGGCAATATAGTGTATGTTAACAGGAAACTTCCAAAAGCAGTTCTTGATGAGAGAAAACACATTTTGTATGATAAAACACAAAGTAAGAACACATGTTAAAACAGATGTGTTTCGGTTATTAGAGTTAATTTGTGAAATAAGCTAAGTGATGGTTTGAAGATGTGTAACTCTCTTCTTAAATTTATAGGAATCATAAGTAAAACAAGAGCCTCATAAGAAAAATGAGCTGAAATTGGAGTTAAGACAGAGAGAGGATGGAATAGTCAGGTTAATTTGTTGTTAGTGGGAAGGGTGGGCAAAATAAGCTCTAAATTATTAGTTATACTGCTATAGACTGCTGGGGATCCCCCTGATTCACTGACCTCCTCTACATCTGCATTTGTATGTCACCCATCCAAGATATTTACTTTGTCTGTTCTTTCTTCCCATAGTTGTCCTTTCCTCTCTCTCTCTCTCCCCTTTCACCTCGGCTGGTCAAGGAAGATGGCCGCCCTTCCTGAGACTGGCTCTGTGTCTTGTGTTAAAGGGAGATTTTCTCTCTCCACCTTCACTGCTGCCTTAGGGCTTGAAGGTCCTCAGTTTGAATCCACCTGCCATCTGTGTCTTTTATCTTTAGAGTTTGCTTGTTCTCCATGTGCTTGCATGGGTTTCCTATGGGTTCTGCTGCTCATATCTCAGATTATTTTAAATCATGAGACACCAACTGTACTTTTTAAACCATCTCTCTGTCTTTCAGACAGTGCTGAAGGAGGGGAACCTGATGAAACAAACCAATTCTTTCCAGCGCTGGAAAAGACGATACTTCAAACTGAGAGGGAGGACTTTGTACTATGCTCAGACCTCAAAGGTGAACTAGCAATTGTTTAGACTGTAGAGGCTGGCCTCAGCTCAGTGCTCAGGTCTGATCTGAATTTTGTGTCTGTCTCTGTATCACCAGTCAATAATCTTTGATGAAGTGGATCTGACTGACGCCAGTGTGGCTGAGTCCAGCACCAAGAACGTCAACAACAGCTTCACTGTGAGTCTAGCTTCAGATTGATATTAGAGCTTTAGAAAGCAGGAGCAGATCTGTAGATCTGTATTCTCGTAGACTATGTAAATCTAGCTGTAAATCACATGAACTTTACAGCTCTGTGTATGAGGTACGGTTCAGAATAGGTAAAATGGGAGAATAAAGATCTTAACTTATAACAAAAATTTAAATTATTGTTTCTTTATGTTTAGTGGTTTACTGACTTATTCCTTCTTTATAACTATAAGAAGACAGCTCTGTCTAGAGAGAAACTACACTTTAACACGATGACTGAAACAGTCTTTTGAGTCTTGAGATGCATGACACTGATATAGGTTATATTTTCAACAACTGCTTTTTCTGCAGACCCCATACACATGCCTACAGGGTGACAGTGGCTCAGGAGGTTGAGCAGTTGTCCACCAATCCTGTGGTTGTTGGTGTGATTTCTGGCTTCTCCTGTCAGATGTGGAAGTTTACTTCTGCAGTAGTCCCTAAAAAGTCCCTAAACCTAGTTGCTCCTGTTGGGTCAAGCCATCTGCAGTATCAGATAACTGGTGGAATACCTTGGCAGCCACCACAGTAGATGTGTACTTTTACACTGCAGAACTGTCTTTTCTGTCTCTCAGTGGAAGCCCATTCAGTCTGTTTTTTACCAACAGCTTGTCTAATTTTGGCGAGCTTCATAACTTCCTGTAAATGAGGCTTTGATGTGTATTTGTGGAGACTGGGGGGGTAAGGTGGGGCTGAGTATATTTATAGCAAAGACAGAGACACTGTGTTTTGTTGCTTATTGAGCACAGCTGCTATGTGTGCCTGTGTCTTCCTCTAACCCCCCTCACCACAAATCCCGCCCATGGGCTGGGTGATAGGGGACATGATGTCAGACAGGAAGCAGGCTTGAGTCATACAAGAGGATGTGGGTGGGGTAAGTGATGACAGAAGACAGAGACCGTCACTTCAAGACATCAGACAGAACAAACTCAGTACTTCTCCAGATCTATACGCTACCGAATCAGGACTTGGAGCTGGATTTTGGGGTGTCAGTGTGTGCGGACTCAGACTTGGTAAGATGGCTGATTGATGTGTAAGACTTCAGGCTCTCTTTAGAAATTATTAGACCTTAAACAGTTTTTGGTTCTGACTCAGCTTAGGGGGTCAAAGGTTGTCTGTGTCCTGACGTCAGTACGTTGTCCTGTAAACACAGACTTTACTAAATATAGCTGCTACTGGACTGGAGCTGCTGGTGTCTCACTTCAGGATCACATTCAGTCAAAGAAAAACAGGCTTTATGTGTTAGAGTTTTCTGAGGAAGGACAGGGAGAGAAAAGACAGCTCACAGTCATCGTGGAGACAGGTGATTTAACTGGGTGAATGTGGGTAAATAATAGTTTTCACCACTGAGGCTTTTTCTATTTGTTTACACCCACTGTGAACTGACCCCAAACCAGAACGAGTCAGGACACCGATGAATGTTTAGTAAGCAGACTTCTGTTATTGCAGATTGGAATAAGTCGGTATTGAGAACAGAAACATTGAGGATTTTGTGGTGTTTTTGGTAGAACCTGTTTTGCACCAAATCAGCATGATTTTATGACATGATTGAGGCCCATAATTCCAATGATTAACAAAAGTCTTTGTTTGTGAAAACCTTCTTATCTGTCATCAGACATACAATATATCTGATAATAACGTTAACATCACAAATTAGCCTCATTACAGTGTTTACTAACTGATCTTTGACCCTTGATGAGGAAAAATGCTTCCAAAAAAAAGAGGTTTACATTGTTTACATTGTCAAGACTGCAACTGAAGGTTATTTTCATTTTTGACATTTTTAAACTTCTTCTGACCAACCCTGAGCATGTTTTATCAACTGTCACAAGTAGTAAGTGTTTTTGCCTAGAGTTTAATATAATTTTAAAAAGTCACTCAGTGTCTTCTGTCACTTTACAGTCAAAATCTTTGATTCCAAAATAAGTAAAGGAGCAATCAGATTGATGGGTTTACAGGAAACACTTACCACTGAGCATGTAAATGAGTCTCTAATGTTGGTGTCGAACTTTATGCTAGTTAAAAACATAATTCAGTTTGAATGTTAAGTCAGTTTCTGAAAATCTTTAACTGCAAAAGTCAGACATCGTCAGATCATCACATGTTTAAATATTTGCTCAATATTTCCAGTCCTAGCAGTTCAGACTCAGCACCATTTGTCTGTTTGATTTGATGTGACCAGTCGTTGAGCCTTAGGGAGACTGAGACACAATGTGAAACTTTGTTCAGGTTTGTCCTCAGTTCACCTCTAGAAACAGCAGAAAGCTTTGAATCAGTGACAGACCTGAAGCTGCAGTGGAACCCTATGTTATAGATGGAAGTTTAGTAGAGTTTGGAAGATAACATTGATTTTTAAACTTATTTAAATATTAAAAATGCACACAAATGTGAAGTTAAAAGCAAAAAAATACCCCACTTATAGAGACAGGGTTTGGATCCCTGAGGAGAATATTGCTGTGGAGACTGATGTCTGGCCTACATCTGTCAGGTGGCTCAGTGGTAGAAAATTGGGTTGGGATGCAAAAGGCTGCGGATTCAAATTCCACCCCACCAAGGTGGCCTTCATAGCTGGGAGGGATGTCTGGACTAGCGAAATTAAGTGGTAAATGGTCTGCACTTATATAGTACTTTTCTACCTATTGGTACTTAAGGGCATTACACTGCTTCTCATTCAGCCATTTGCAATCACAGTCACACACACATTCAAACACCGATGTGGAAGCAGCTATGCAGTCCAACACTTACCAGGAACCACTAACTTGGGGTTCAGTGTCTCGCTTAAAGGACACTTTGACATGTGACAGGAGGGGCCGGGGATTGAACCAACAACTATGGGATATTGGTGGACGACCGCTCTATCTTATGCACCACAGTTGCCTGCTGCAATTAACCTGCTGCCACCATGACTCAGCTTTGGAAAAGCAACAGAGAACAGTGAGGACGGGCTGGATGTTTTATTCCAGAATGTATATGTGACATCTGTAAGGTAAACTGTGAAGCTTGAGACCTGGGGCTTCAGGAGAATCACACCTCACTAAAACCGTCCTTTGCTATCAGAGACACAACTACTTTGTCTACACAGGAATCAGAACTGAGTCCAGCTGACAGCAACCAGCACTTCTTGGAACCGATTTTTCAAACAACATTCTGTCAGTAAATTAACTTTAAGCTGCAGAAATCTGTTTAACCTGCTGTTTTTTTTTTTTTGTGTGTGCAGCAGCTGAAAGATCAGTACTGTGGGTGTCTATTTCTGTCAGAGTGGGAACACAAGGCTCATTGTGCAGCAGCTTGACAGGAAGTTCCTCTGGAAACACACACAAACTCATCCTTCTGTGTTTTATTCCAGTCTTGTGATCAGAACAGTAGTTGCAGCAGTTGGCTTTTTTAAGAACAGGTTCACTGAAAAGCACATTTAGCTACTCGTGTTAACCCTTAAGGAATTCAGAATGCGTACTGTGGATTTAGTCAGTCTCACTGTAAGAGCTTTACTAAGTCATTGAGAACAGGAAATGTTTTCAACAACACCTTTAATCCAAAAACTTTAATCCAGTTTTCCCTGCAAATACTGAAGGTTAATGTGTGTGCCTGCCTGTCTGTGCAGGTGATCACCCCATGCAGACGTCTTATCCTCTGTGCAGACAACAGGAAGGAGATGGAGGAGTGGATGGCAGCTCTGCGCAGTGTCCAAAACAGACAAAACTATGAGGTCTGTCTGTTCTTATTGCTACTATAACCAGTTTGAGGCAGCAGTGTGAGTCCTAGTCTGAGGTGGTGACTGTCTTTGTCTGTCTCAGTCCACCCAGTACAGCATGGACCACTTCAGTGGAATGCACAACTGGTACGCCTGCTCTCACGCCAGACCAACATACTGCAACGTCTGCAGGGAGGCCCTGTCGGGGGTCACGTCACACGGACTGTCCTGTGAAGGTACTCCTAACCACCTTATATACAACATTTACACTACAATTACACATTCACAAAATATTCACATCTACATAAGGTGACACAAAATTTAGGTGTCTACAGAGAAGCTGTCACATGGCCTGTCCTGTAAAGAGACCCACATTTACACAGGTATACAATGTAAAAACAATATATATATAACATATACACATTCTCACAGTTTTGGTGAAGGTAATGGTGTAACAGATCCAAAAATCATTTGGCCACTTCAGGGCCATAAAAGGCTCCAGCTTTACTTGTCTACTCAACTGTAGCTGCTGATTGGCAGAAGACACGTCATTCAAGTACACAGGTGTGGCTTAGTTAAACCTGGGAAATGTGCTTTTACTAGGTCTTTCAGGAATTTCCCTGAAGCTATCCAGATAAGGTTCAGAATCAGTTCTGTACTCAGGTCAGGTGTATGTGTGTGTATTTTAGTGTGTAAATTTAAGGCCCATAAACGCTGTGCGGTCCGAGCCACCAATAACTGCAAGTGGACAACTCTGGCATCTATCGGTAGGGACATCATCGAGGACGAGGATGGGGTAAGACATTGTCCTGTGGTTTAAAAGTGCAAGTCAATGGTTCATCTCTTTCCCCTGACATGTGACCTCTGACCCCCTTCCATCCCTAGGTGTCAATGCCTCACCAGTGGCTGGAGGGGAACCTGCCAGTCTCGGCCAAATGTAACGTTTGTGATAAGACATGCGGCAGCGTCCTGCGTTTGCAGGACTGGAGGTGTCTTTGGTGTAAAGCAATGGTGAGACACACATGTTTGATGTTTCTTTCAGGATTCACTGTGGTAACGTGTCAGTGTTTCAATCTTCATGCCATCAAGACATAAGACCTGAGTGGCGCATAAATGTAGCAACATGGCATCTAGTCCACACTCTGACCTACATTCAGCATCTCTGTCATCACAACAACAGTCTGTCTGTCAGCAAGACAGGAGAAAGGGCCTGTTGTCATTCAGTAACAACAGTAAGGCTCTGGGGAATAGTGGTTAACTCATTACTGATTGTAACCACCCCAAGCAGGGATCTCTTGTTGGGGATCTTACTACTGATGAGGCTAGAGCCAGATTTGACCAAAGGGACATTTCCACTGAGCTCAGGTTCTTGTATCACTAGCACAAACAAATTATGACACCACTTGTCCTTCCATTACTCTCATTTGTAAGCAGATTTGCTACCAGCTAAGACATCTAAATGCCAATGAGGCAGCTGAGCATCCATCCTCACACCTTGGCATGTGCTAATCAGCTGTGTGATATTTTCCATATTTATTTCTTCCTTTTTCTTAGTGAATCTCAAATACTGTGATATGGAAAATATCTTAAAAATGACAGTCTTGTCTGTATTCTCTTATTCACTTAAGCTGCCAAAGTTCTTATGTCACCTATACTTTGAGCTTACCAGATGATTGAAAAAAACACAAAAAGTTTTATGTGAAACCTCTGCATTTTACCAACTTTGTCTTGCATTTTATCTTATTTATACTTTTAAATTAGCTGTGATCCTGACAGCACATGTGTATTTGTCCCCTCCTGTTCTGCAGGTGCACTCGGGCTGTAAGGACCAGCTGTCCTCTAAGTGCCCTCTGGGTCAGTGTAAGGTGTCGGTCATCCCTCCGACTGCTCTGAACAGCATCGACTCTGACGGTGCGGCTCTTACTGAGTTTAATAAATCCACTGTACATGCCCTCAGGTGATTACTGACATGATTTCTATATGCAGGATTCTGGAAGGCATCATGTCCTCCGTCCTGCACCAGTCCTCTGCTTGTCTTCGTCAACTCCAAAAGTGGCGACAATCAGGGCGTCAAGTTCCTGCGACGCTTCAAGCAGCTGCTGAACCCAGCGCAGGTGTTTGACCTGATGAATGGGGGGCCACACCTGGGGTGAGACTCAGTGAGACACTGTGTGTTCTGTTTTTTTTGTTTGTTTGTTTGTTTTTGTATCCAAGAACATGTTTGTTTATTTTCAGTCTGCGGCTGTTCCAGAAGTTTGACACTTTCAGGATCCTGGTGTGTGGAGGAGACGGCAGTGTCGGCTGGGTCCTGTCTGAGATTGATACTCTGACATTGCACAAACAGGTACACACTGAATTGGTTCTGTGGTCCTAAAAAGTCTATTGTCTGATGTTTTTGTAAAGATGCAACAGCCTTAGCAAAATTTGCACCACCTCTGCTCCTCCACTACTAAAGAAAATAACAAGAAACTAACTAGGACAAGAGATACACTGAACAAGAGAGAGCTCTTGGTCTCAGTCCATTTTTTTGTGTGTGTTATGAGTTGCAGCTAGAAGTTGTGCTATTTGGGAAGCTGACATTTCGTCCGATTCTTTATGAAACATCTATTAAACACACCTGCAATTACACTAGACCTACAACCTAGACATGTCACACCACACTTCAGATTTCTGCTCAGGCTTCTAGTAGCTGCCCACATAAGGTTCAGACCTCTTACTCTTACCTACAGAGTGGTCATCTCACCATCACCTTCCTACCTGAACTCCCTCATCCAGGTCTAAAATCCCTCCCGGCCATTGCAAACCAATGGACCACATCTGGTGGTCCCTACACCACACAACAAAAGATCCCAAGCAAAACCCTTCAGCTCAGTTGTCCTACTACCAAAATATTCAAAAATATGTTAAAGATGGAACTCCACAACAGCCTTCTGTGCTCTCGAACTTATATTGTCTGTCCTATCTTGCATTTGCGTGTCATGAAATGAAAACCTTTCTTCTCATAGTACTGTTCTTTAATGTTTTCTTTTTGTCTTAAATTATTTAATTGCATTGTACCACACTTGGAAATTGCTTTGGACAAAAGTGTCAAATGACTACATTTAAATTTAAGATTTTTGATTTTATGTTCTATGGCTTACGTTAGCTAGTTTTAGTTTTACCTTTGTTGTAGAGTTGTTGTTGCCCTACTTCAAAAGTTTTTTCCTTCTACATTAAATCGCCATCCCAGATTTACCAACTGAGACTTTCATTGGAAAACTTGAAAAACATTTGGTCTCCATTGTTTGATTTCATGTGTGTGTACTTTAAAGTTATGTGAAAATAAACCTTGCAGCTTGTAATTTTGGCACTTTAGGAAACTGTTTGATTTTGGTCGGTCTGTTCTGATCTGGCTGTGTCTGTTTCAGTGTCAGCTGGGTGTTCTTCCTCTGGGGACCGGCAACGATCTTGCCCGGGTTCTGGGTTGGGGTTCAGCATGTGACGACGACACTCAGCTGCCTCAAATACTGGAGAAACTAGAGAGAGCCAGCACCAAGATGTTAGACAGGTACATTTTTAGAGGTAACATTGTGTCATACCAGTGTAACATCCTGTCAGGTCCTCAGGTGAAGTTGTGAACACCAGCATTTTTCTCTTCTGCTTCAGATGGAGCATAATGGTCTATGAGACCAAGTTCCCACGGCAACACTCTGCCTCCACCGTCACTGAGGACTGCAGCGACGACTCAGAGGTAACAGGAAATTACCTAATTTCCTTCTGTGATGACGATGTTAGGGAGGTCAGAGACCACACCTGTCTGACCTTAGGTGGAGGATCCAGGTGTTTTTGGTGTTTGTCAGTTGGTGGTGAACTGCAGCTATCATACTCAGTGGCCTTGTAGGGTACAAAGTATTTTCATAGCAGGAAAAAAACTTTGTGGAAGACAGGTTAAAACAGCTCTGTCTCCTGGTACATCCACACTAATATTATGTAAGGCTGACTGCCGTAAACTCAGCCCTAAACCTTGTAACAGATTTTCCTTCTTTGATTTGAGAATTTAAGGTCAGAGGGTGTCTTATGTCACGTGTGTAAAGATTGTGAAGCCCATTGACAACTGATTTGATTCTGACCATTTCGTTATCCAATCCAGGTTCAGCAGATTCTGACCTATGAGGACTCAGTAGCTGTTCACCTGTCAAAGATCCTGACCTCCGACCAGCACTCTGTTGTCATCTCCTCAGCCAAGTGCGATCCTCGCTGTTTCTTTGGTCCAGCCTTTACTGCTGCAAAATTGATTAAGTTAAGGTTAATTAGCTCACCTTGTGTTTGTATTTGTTTAAAAAAATGTGTTTGTGTGCAGGGTTTTGTGTGAGACAGTGAAGGACTTTGTAGCTCGTGTAGGAAAAGCTTATGAGAAGAACACAGAGAGCTCAGAGGAGTCAGAGGCCATGGCCAAGAAGGTAAAACACAAATTTTTTAATTTTGTATTTAATTTCTTTCAGTGTGTTATAGAGCTCTACTGTAGTCCAAACCCTGTTTACTCTCAAAATGACTGGCAGCTGTATGTTTGGTAAATGTGAAAAGCATGGGCCCTGTGTTTAATAACGACCATTTAAAAACTGATCACAGGCCAATAATTAAGCATCCAGTGAGTGATCACAGACGACATAATTAATGATACATTCAGTGACTGATCACAGACCAGTCTTCAAGGTTTGTTTCTGTCTTAGTGTGGCGTCCTGAAGGAGAAGCTAGACTCTTTGTTGAAGACTCTAAATGAGGAGTCTCAGGCCTCCACTGTCCTACCTCCGGCTCCTCCCCCAACCATTGCTGAGGAGCAGGAAGATGCTGAGGGGGTTGTACTGCCATCTCCTCTTCATCCTCCTCCTCACTGTCCATCCAACTCTACATCCTGCTCCCCACGGTCCAACACCTCCTCGTCCGCCGCCACAGCCATATTTAAGCCCAGAGAGCAGCTGATGCTTAGAGCCAACAGTCTAAAGAAAGCCATCAGACAAATCATTGAGCACACAGAAAAAGGTTTGACTGTCTCATTTTTAAACGTAGTGTTTCATTGTGGGAAGTGTTATTGAACCTGTACCCCGTGTTTTCCAGCTGTGGACGAGCAGAACGCTCAGACTCAGCAGCAGCCGGTTTTCTCACTGAGTCGAGCTGAAGAGGATGAAGGTCTGGTGGAGGAGGATGAGGAGGAGGACCTGGAAGAAGATAAGATGTCCCTGCAGTCGTCCTATAGTGCCAAAAATCGCAGCACACGCAGAGGTAAGAATTACTGTTTAGTACTACTAGTAAACTCTTATTACTGAGGAAAAGGCTTCACATGGAGTCATTCATCAAACCAGCTTTGTGTGTCTTTGTTCCTACTTCTAGATAAGAAAAACATGTAAAATAAGGTGTCTCTGACTCAAAAAAAGACTGATGTCAGTGAACATCAGTGACACCCACTGACAAAAAATGGCAAAACATGGATCATAATCATTGTTTGCTAGTAACACTAAGGTAAAACATTTTTAGAGAGTTTTTGTTTTTCATTTTAACAGTAACAATTTACAGTATTTGCTTTCTGTTGCAATAATAAAGCTTGTATTTCAGTTAGGTTAGATGTAGTCTGAAAAAAGACTAAACAACTTGGGGCATAAGATCAAAATATGTCAGTGTTACTGAGCCAGTACCAAGATCTTTGTTAAACCAGCCCCTGGACTTTGTTTAGGAGGTAGTTGACAGCTCCATTAATTTTCTTACCTGGTCCACACTACTGGTTTTATTAGGTCGTGGATGTGTTTAATAAATGTTAATCTGTGTTAATCTCTGTGTGTTCAGTGAGTAAGACGCCATGTGAGAAGCTGATCAGCAAAGGCAATCTATCCCTGGGCAGCTCTGCATCACTTCCTGCCCAGACAGGAAGTAGAGAAAACATGCCAATGTTCAACACAAAAATCCTTTACCCAGGTAAGAAGACCTAATGTTAGCAATAAACAGAAAAAGCAAAGGTGTTATATGTCTGGGTAGTGTCAAAGCTACAGCAGAACAACAGAAGAAAAAATCTCCTGTTGAGTTCTGTTTATGGAAACAGGTCTAGAGTAAAACTCTGTACAATAAGCTGAATAGATCATTTTTGGCTGGTTATTGACATCTGCAGTTACCACAGTGTGTTGCTAGCTCTAACTAGCTCTCTACACCAACTGCCAACAGCTAACTGCTTATAAACTGTTAAGTTGTGGTTCTGCTGTATGCCGGACAGACTTACTGTATGATGGATGCTTGATGTTGCTTTTTACACAGCTTCTGTTGTGACACTTTGTGTGTTTTTGTGTTTGTATGTGTGTGTGTGTGTGTGTGTATGTGTAGGTCTCAGAGCAGGAATCTCTGGCTCTTTGTCCAGCAGCTCTGTGATCACGCGGCTGCTGGTGAACGCAGACCCCTTCAGCTATGACCCCGACAACATGTGAGTCAGCGTTCAAACTTCAAACTGCTGTTACTGTTGTTACTGTACTGCTGTTACTGATGTTCAATTTATTAAACTTCTGATATAAGAGTCTTCGAAACAAAATGGAAAAAGTGTTAAACTACATTTAGAAAAATGAAAATTTTCCTCCCGTAATTAATTTTTTCAGTCAATATCCCAGAGATGTCTCTTTTTAAACATTAAAACATGAATATTGCCTTGATTATCAGATTTCTTTTGATTGACTGATCATTGTGTCTTTAATAAAATTATTTATTTCTAATTAAAAATAAATTTCTCTGTTCGCCTGTTTATACAGCTACAGGTGACATTCATTGATTCATTTCCTCATTGGGAATTATTATTTATATCTGCAATCAGTTAATCTGGTATTATTCATTAAAGCGTTGTTGATCCTGCACTCTAACCCCTGTGTGTGTGTGTGTGTGTGTGTTTGTCTGTGTGTGTGTGTGTGTGTGTGTGTTTGTCCGTCTGTCTGTCACAGGGAGTGCTACACAGAGAAATGTGTGATGAACAACTACTTTGGGATCGGACTGGATGCTAAGATTTCTCTGGACTTCAACAACAAGAGAGACGAACATCCGGAGAAGTGCAGGTAGAGTGAAGTGCAGGTGCAACGCTGTCTTTTTGTCTTTGTCCTTGTACACAGAAACAAATATTTCCCTTTTGACTCTGTCCAGGAGTCGGACCAAGAACATGATGTGGTACGGAGTGTTGGGAACCAAGGAGCTGCTGCATAGAACATACAAGAACCTGGAGCAGAGGGTTTTACTTGAGGTAAAAACAGAACCAGCGAGACTCCTGGTTTTTGACCAGTAAACAGGAAAAATTAGGACTCATGAGGATTAAATTTATCATTACAGAACATTAACATTTCCTTATTAGTTTATAAAAAACATCAGCAGAACTGTCACTGGACAATCAAATAATGGAGTAAGAAATTCTTAATGAATTACTTTATGTGTACGAAAAGTAAAAATGTTTTTTCCTTAAATTCAAGTAAACTGAATCTCAGTGGACAAAACTCAGTTAACATGACAATTACTACTAATTACTACTACTCTAATGTGTGTGTGCGCAGTGTGATGGGCGTCCCATCATTTTACCCAGTCTGCAAGGCATAGCTGTGCTCAACATCCCGAGTTATGCAGGAGGAACCAACTTCTGGGGAGGAACCAAAGAGGACGATGTAAGAAGTCATCTGTTTGTTTACTGACCATAGTCAGGTGATCATTAATGGAATCATTCTAACCTGTCCCTCTCTAATTCGCTTTCTGACAGACGTTCACGGCTCCGTCCTTTGATGATAAGATTCTAGAGGTGGTGGCTGTATTTGGCAGCATGCAAATGGCCGTGTCCCGAGTCATAAACCTGCAGCACCACCGCATTGCACAAGTACATCTACCTGTTTGTTTACTCTCTGTCTGTTTACTGTTTGTGTACCTATTCATCTTACCTTTCTCTGTGTCGCAGTGTCGGACAGTGAAAATCACCATCCTGGGTGATGAGGGTGTCCCAGTTCAGGTAGATGGTGAAGCTTGGATTCAGCCTCCAGGTTACATAAGGATCATACACAAGAACCGAACCCAGACCCTGACCAGGGACCGGGTGAGTCCTCACACCAGAAAACGCATTGACTAGTTTATTTGGTACACCCAACTGACTTCTACTGTGAGGATTATGTTAAATTCTCCCCATCTCAGACATAGGGTTGTGGACACATTTTATACATTTTATTTTCATAAGTTAAACCTACTGAACAGAAAATACATAGAGCATTGAGGTTATGTTATGTTTTTCATCCCAATAACAACCAACCAACTACTAAAAAGAGAGCAGATTAAAGGCTTGTGGATTGTTTTGAAGTGTTTAATACCTCTGTGAATCTGATTACTACCATTCTTGGCATTTTTTGATAAATGAAGAGGTGGACAGAAACAGTAGAGAAGAAGGGGTGACATGCTGCTGTTACTGTTGAATATGCTGTAACCATTTATCTACCAAGGAAATCCCTTTGAGCTATTTTAGTCATTTCAATGCACTTTAAAGTTTTTTTGAAGCTTTGTGAAATTTTGAGTTTTGTTTTAGGCATTTGAGAGTACCCTGAAGTCGTGGGAGGACAAACAGAAGTGCGAGTTTCCCCGTACCTCTCCACCTCAGGCCCCCCTCTCCTCCCAGCCAGAGATTGTCTCTGAGGAAGAGGCATTGCTCATCAGCGAGTTTGGTCAGGCAGCTGGAGCCCTCATACATAGGTAACTGCAGGGTTAACATCATTAGGGTAGGACAGTCAGTATCTCCAGCTGTGAAATTTTCAGTAGTTTAACATCATTAAACATAAATACTGTATCTCAGTTCTACAGCAACATTAGTGTTAGTGCAGATGTAAACATTGGCGTCTTTACGAGTCAAAATGATTCTTTGCTGCTTCTGTTGAGCTGCAAACTTTCTACTCTTCTGACGTTGTTTACATGCTATTAGATAATACCGTTGCAAGAAAAAGCAATGGTACTGCTTGGGTTTTTCTTTTTCTCTGCATAAATTGGTCATGAAGTGTGATCCGATCTTCACCATCACTTTCTATGTTTAATGCATGTGTTCAGTAAATTCATGAGAGATCATGACAATTTATGTTTTCCCACCATAGAAATATTGTTCTTTTTGATTTTTGTGACTTTGGTGAAGACAAGATCTCATTTCATGAGAGATTTCACTAAGAGATTGCAAATGTGCCATTTGCCATTACTTCTTATGGCATCAGAATTGCAACAGAATACCATCTGTTTCATATTTTGTGGGGTTTTTTCTAGCCCTTAGAAATCCAGTTATCACCAGCTGAAAGAAATATTGGACAATAATAAAAAAATGTTTTGTAAATAAGAAATAAACAAGGCACTGATGTGGTTTTAGATGCAGATAAGGTAGAAAATGCATTTTTTGTAAAACTGTGAGCAGTTACTGACTCTTTCCTGTCTGTATTTTTCAGTATCCGGGAGACGGCTCAATCTCACCACAGCATGGAGCAGGAACTGGCTCACGCTGTCAATGCCAGCTCCAAGGCCATGGACGTGGTCTATGCCAATGCCAAAAGCTCTGGGGTATGAGTCACACTGACAGGTCTAACCTGGATGGTCTGTTTGGTCTCTGACACAGACTATCATGCTTATCTCTACATCATGGACATCATGTCCTCACTGTGTACAGTAACAGGTTTGTCTTTGTGCAGGCATTGTGCTGCAGTGTGGTGCTCCATATGGTTGGGAATGTCAAAGCTTTACTCAGCGAGACGGAGCTGCTGCTGGCTGGGAAGATGTCCATGGTAACTGTCTTCTGCTTGCTTCTTTATGTTTCTGATTTTTAAATTACAGTTATTTATTTATTTATTTATTTACTCTATTATTCAGAACTGTTCGTTTGTAGACTTCGCATCCTGTGTTTCTTAGTGTTTAACAGTTAGTACTTACCTCTATATTGGTCATAAAAAAGAGCTCATCAGATGTCCTGTAGGATTCCTCCTTTTGGTCTTTGGCCATTTTAAAACCTGCCATGTTTAATGTAGTTCCACTAAACTCTGGTTCGGTTTGTTTGGTCTGACCCTTAGCAGTCTGCACACTGCAAACGTAGCACCTTTGGACACACTTAGTGGGTGTGGTCTGTGTCCAGGCCCCAAACAAACTTTCTGATGGATCTGACCTGAGTTACACCAGCTGAACTAGTTTGAAACCATTCTGTATTTCCTTGTCCTGGAGCTTGTCCTGGTCCAGGTCCAGTTCCTGACAATTGCTGTCTCTCTGTGTGCAGCAGCTAGATCCACCTCAGCAGGAACAGCTGAATGCAGCTCTGAACTCTGTGGCTCAGCAGCTTCCTCGCCTTGCTGATGTCCCCTGGTTGTGTCCCATCATTGACCCCTCAGACCACGAGGTAAACCATAAGTCTTACATCTGTATCTACTGGTTCTGCTGGCGCCACTGGAACAACTCAAGGTGCCAGTTCAGCTGGTTCTCCCTTTGATACATGTACTTCTTCCTTAAGAGTCCATTATTAATAGTGTAAAGTAAAATTTTGATGTCCCCAAGGGGCAATTTGGTTTATATACATCAGTCAAAAGTATAAACAAAAGCATGAAGATTAATTCCAATCTTGGAAAGCAATACAGTAAAAACACAGACACACAAAAGGTTGCTGGACTATAGAGCTTAATTTAGCATTTTATGCAACATATAACACACTCTGTGTCTCTCTCTCACCTGTCTCTGCCTGTCTGTTCTCAGGGTCCCCTGACAGACTTTTCAAAGCGAAGTCGGAGCGCAAAGTTTCGCCTAGTCCCCAAGTTCAAGAAAGACAAAAACAACAAGAACAAAGAGACTTGCGCTACTCTCTCTCTGCCAGGTGAGTTCCTCTCTCTCTACCCACCTTGTAAACATTTCTGTCTGGAGGCTTTAAAAGGAGAACTCACTAATATGGTTAAATTAATCTTTCTGTTTCCAATGTGTTTCAATCATTTCCCATTGGTGTCTCAGTTCACCAGTGGGGGACGGAAGAGGTGGGGGCCTGGCTGGACTTTCTCTGTCTGACTGAATATAAAGATATCTTTATTGGACATGACGTCCGCGGAGCTGAGCTCATCCACTTGGAAAGGAGGGACCTGAAGGTACGGTTCTGTTTAGTTAAAGTAAATAAGAATCATCGGCCTGATAGTTTCTGCAGTCATTTACACAACTCCTGTGCAAAAGAGCCCTGTGTATTATTTAAATCCTAAAATGTCCTAACAGTCACAGCACGGCATTGCTGTTCCTGTGTACAAAACTCTCTGGTTGCTCTAACTTCAATTGTGGTTTAAAAAAAACAAAACACTGGAAAATTGGTCAGACCAGAAATTTGAGACAAACTCACATGCACTTGACTCCTGCTGTTAACATGTTGGCCTCATAGAGGAGTAGAAGTTGCCACAGTCACTTTGTTTTCTTCTGCTTTAATATGAACCAACCTTATATTTTATTTAGTGGGATTTCAGAACAGTTTGACTTAAGCAACACTCTGGTGGGCTGGATTCTTGAAAAAAAAAAACAGACAGTGAGGGTAAATGGTTCCCTGTCAGACAGAAGGTGTTTTTCTACCGGCTCCCCAAAAGGCTGTGTGCTGTCACCTTTGTTATTTGTCCTCACACATATACGTTTCAGATGCAGTCTGTGTGAAGCAGTGTGTAAAAAGGGAGCTCCCTACTTCCATTTTAAAGTACAACTCCCACCCTTAATACAGAGTTCTAGTTTCTTCCCTCTGGATGGGGGTGTTCAGTCATGAGGTATAGAATAAAAGTCATAAAAACAGTTTTGAGAGTAACACGTTTAAGCAAATCTGCACATACACTTAAGGAGCTTTTTTATTTAGCTCCTATATTCACGTTTGTCTTTTAAGATTTATTTCTATTCCTTACTGTATTATCTTACTGTATTTATCTATTATTAATGTCACTGTTACTATGTTTGTTAACTTGCTGGAATGCATGCAAGATTGTAAATGGCCACTTATATAGTGGCCATTTACCACTTTAATACTTATATTTTTATCCAAAGTGCTTTACAATGTTGCTTCTCATTGACACATCCTCACACACCAATACCAGTGGTGGTGGCTGCCATGCAAGGTACTCACCTGACCCACTAGGAGCATCTTGGGGTTTAGTGTCTTGCCAAGGATGCTTGGAAACGTAGCTGGGACCGGGAATCGAACCACTGACCCTGTGTGTGTGTGTGTGTGTGTGTGTGTGTGTGTGTGTGTGTGTGTGTGTGTGTGTGTGTGATTTCGTGTCCAGGACCTTGGGGTGACAAAGGTGGGTCACATGAAGAGGATCCTGCAAGGCATCAGGGAACTGAACAGGAACAGCAGCACCAGCGAGGCCTAACTGCTGCCAGGTGATTCACTAGACTCCATCTGATCCAGCCCTAATCAGTGAAGAGCCTAAACCTTTATTTATCCAATCTCTCAGAGAAGGAAAGCTTTCAGGATTTCTTTCTTTCTTACTTTTCATAATTTCTAAGATGCTACGTATTTTGTTGTTTCAGAAACAGCCGCCTGCTCATCTCTTACCTCGGTTGCTGTAAACCACCTCACCTACCTGACATATGACCCTGAACCAGAGTCAGGTCCACTACTTCACACTGTGACTGCGGTAGAACCAGGGCTTGTTCTGTGACAGCACTGGTTCTGAGAAATCTGAGCAAATCTTATCATAGTAGAGAGAAAAAAAATAGATTAGATGATCCAACAGTGCCTTGTCAACTCTGCCACCAACAAATCAGTTCCAGGAATTGAAGTGCAGGGGTGCAGACTTTAATCTACCTGCAGAAGAAGAGTGAAGGGCTGCACCAGAGCCATACACAGAGTTAAAACCAGATGAGCGGATGATGTAGAAAGAAAACAAACCAAGTAGTAGAAAATTTAATTTGGTTTCAGAGAATTCTTTTAAAGTGCTTTTTAACTGACCGAACAGCAGGAACCAGAGTCTTTAACTTTACAAACTTTGGCAGAACTTGTGAACACTCTGGTAACTATGGTTCAGGGGGATTTTTGCTGCTGAACCTCTTAGCACAGACTCACTGTCACATCATAACACGACCGACCAAGTCTTGCCTCTCAGACTCATTCAGATTCAGATTCAGACTCAATTTCTAGGCAAGTGGACTATGTTGTTTCAACACATGGACATGTTAGATTTAACCTGCCTATCCAGCCAATCAATCACAACGTATGTGGTTGCTCACCCATTGGACCAGGTTGTAGCAGAACCCTTTAAACCTTTAGAACTTTAGATGTTCCCCAGCTGGGGGATGTCAGAGAAACTGTTTAATGTCCCAGTCTGACAAACAGGAACACAGACCATATAGTACCCCAAGGGACAGACCCCTAGTGCTGAAGAATCAGACTGAAGGACACATCAAGTTATGTACTGACAGACACATTTATTTTTTGTGTAAACGTTTTATGTTGGGTTCAGTTTCTGGGGTAGTAGTTGCCAAGGGAACATGGGGACAGATGCTCCTAAGTTATAAAGGTCTGACTCTGCAAATCAGATCAGCTGTTGTCCGTCCAATGATGCTTGTCAGCTTCAAGTGTTTTGCATGTTTCCGTAAAATGAGCAGTTTCCGTTAAATCAGCAGAATATCGATGGTCGTGGGTCCACAACAGTTTCAGGGACCAAACCATTCACTGTTTACAAGTTGTCCTTTGTTCAGCAGCTGCACCACAAAAATCATTTCAGCCTTTTTTTGTAAAACTGTTCCCACGTTTGTTTCATTTGAATGTCCATGTTTTTATGTTTTAGCTTTTAATTAAAACAAATAAAACAAAACAAAAACAATTTTTAATAAAGTTTTTCTAACCAAAGCTAAAACATGGACACTGTGAAAAGGAAACAGCAGGTTTCTGAATGTTAAAGTGATGACGCTGATCCTGTGACACCTTGTGTCACTGTTAGATCAATAATTAACAGCCTAACACTGAAAAAGTGTTTTTAACCTATGTTATAAAACACCACAATCCCAATGTTTCTTGCATTAAAATTTTTACCTCTTTTAAAAATCAAGTTTGGCAGAAAATCCTCTGTCAGCAAGCTCTAAAAAACACTGATAATCTAATGGCTCTAACAAAGGAGAATCGTCTAAAACTGGTGATTCAGTGTTTTACTGCTTTGTAATGTTACCTTTGTAAAACATGCCTTAAATTGTGACTTATCAGGTATCTGTCAGTCGGACATCCACCATTCAGCTCTATTTCATTATTTGTTGCCTTTAGCGATACTGCCTTCATTTGAGTTTAAAAGATCTTTAAAGTGTTGTAGATTGATGTTTTGATTTTACAAATAGAAAAACAAGTATGGCAAGAAAAGTATGAAAATTACCCCCAGCTTCAAGCTAAAACTGTCAGGCTGAAGAGATATTTTACTTCATGCTGCTTAACCTCTTTCAGCAGAATAGAAATTGTCCTGTCTACAAGATTATGTGGATGTGATGCAGATTGTATTGTCTTGTCCACATTAATTAATTTCCCTCTTATAAAAATTTTATTTTCCCTATAAATAACACGAATTAAGGCAAATCAAGATACAATATAAATCATAAGCTCACAATTGCACAGAGCTGAACACACTGAGGGTCAAGATACTAAACAGTGCCAGCTATTATTAAGGTGCCACAGATGTGCACAGGTGTGGATCCTCCCATCCCCAGGTTAGTGCTGATCTTTATCACCATCATCATCATGTGTGATCAAAACCTAATCACACATGATGGAAACAATACTTTTGTTTGATATGTTGCAGAAAGTGCATTTTTTTACATGACATGAGCTCACAGATGTGTGTTTATGAAATAGAAACTAACCTGTGAAAGCCAACAAAAAAAAATATTTAGGACTAATATGTTTTTACACATCAGAGTAAAATGTTTTCTTGTTTGTATTTTGTGAGGTTGAACTGTAGTCATGTAACTGCTGCTGTAAAGCAGTTAATCATCTGTATAAACCAAACATTTGTTAGCTTCCGCTGCTGCAGTATGTGATTGCAGTGGAGGACACATCAGTGACAGAGTGCCTTGCTCGACTCATCCTCTACCTTAACCAGCAAAACCTGTTTTCTGTGTATTTATGAGCTAATTTATGCATTAACAGTGAAACCTCTGTTTGTATGAAGGCCCCCGCTGGGCCCTCGTTGTAAATACATGGTGTTGTGTACAGAAGAGCTTCTGTAGCAAATAAAGTTCCTGTCTCCATAATTGCTCAAGAAAATAAATCAGTTCCCTAAAACCCTCTCTAATGAATATCTAACTTGTAAATAGATTTTATAAAAAGTGGGTGGTGGGTAAGAAGAGGTGGTTCTAATGATTTGGCCACTTCATTCATTTTAAATGAACTGGCAAATACAGTTTGTATTTAAAGAGTCCTCTTCATCATGCTGGTCACATTTTGACATCATGAGATCAAGGCAACACCTATCAATTGACAAGTTATTGAGACATTGTTATTCTTTGTTGTGGTATACCCACCACTGTTTTTAGCTTTTGTTTCAATAAATTGATGAACACATGACCATTGCATTCTTCTACCAAAATGCCCTACTTTCGTGATATATCACTGTAGCATGAAGTTTTTACATTTTCCATAAATGTTATCTGAAAGTTTTATATCCCTAACTTTGTGTGAGGTATTTGTGTTTTGAAGAAGAAATAAAATTTTGTTTCTGATTCCAGTAGGCATAATCACACATGCTAATGTGAAATTAATAAAAAATGTTTCTGTGGGTTTTTTATTTATTGGAATGTATTAGTTGTTGAGTCTTTCTAAATTAAATAAACTCCTGATCAGTCGGTTTCTAGTTAACCCTCTAACCCTGTTGTTGTTTCCTGCTTTTCTGCCTCAATTGATCATGAAATGTGATCTGATCTTCACAAAAGTCACACACAATATTTATAAGCTTATAAAACATTCATAATCTTTAGTCTTTATTGAACAAAGTGATTAAAGAAAAAGTGATGGCAACACGAGGCTTCTGATGTAAATGGTAAATGGTCTGCACTTATATAGCGCTTTTCTACCTATTGGCACTCAAAGCGTTTTACACTGCTTCTTATTTACCCATTCACACTCACAATCATACACCAATGGGGGAGCTGCTATGCAGCTGGCCAACACTCACCGGGAGCAACTAAGTTGGGGTTCAGTGTCTTGCTCAAGGACACTTCAACATGTGACCAGAGGAGCCGGGGATTGAACCAACAACTGTGAGATTGGTGGACAACCGCTCTACCTTCCTGCGCCACAGTCGCCACAGATGTGATTTAGAACAAGCTTGACTTATTAAACCACTCAAGTGTGTCCGTGTCATGTGAGCCATGCTTCACAAAAAGAGATCCCAGTTTTGCTGTCTCAGAGTAATCTCCAAGACATTGACTGTATTTTTATTTTTCAAACATTTACAGAGAGTAGAAGCAA
Organism: Channa argus; assembly: GCF_033026475.1. NCBI lineage: Eukaryota > Metazoa > Chordata > Actinopteri > Anabantiformes > Channidae > Channa > Channa argus. The sequence continues at coordinate 29,340,153 of NC_090202.1, forward strand.
ACTACACATAAAATGGTAAATATGCAGCTAAGACTAAACTATGGTGGTGGTGCAGCTGAGTCATAGATATGAGATCTGAACCAGAAATCCTGCAGCGTGCTTTGAACATCGTAGTTACAAAGGCTCAGTGCTGAAACAGAAACACTGAAGCACAATCTTCCTTTATTCACACATATATTTCAAACAGAACAGCATGTAAAGTGACAGATCACAGGGTTTCCAGTGTGATCACAGACATTCCAACAGCTGAGCAAGTATCTTAACTTTTGTAACTTTTTTTTTTAGTGTCCACACTGCTGATATCACTGGTCCACATTCAGCCAGACTGAAGGTACATCGGGAAGTTTATGTGAACACACATTGACAAGAGTTGAGCTGTTTCTCAGGTGTGTTGGTTTTACATTGTAGAGCATGTGGTGTGGTTGGATAAACTTAAATCTTTAATGTGACATGGCTTACTACAGAGTGTTACAGCGTGGACATCAGGTCATATTCTGTAAGCTGCAGTTTTCCATGAGTCATCTGTGAGCACTTTCTTTTGATGGTTCCAGCTCCTCAAACATTACTTCACAGTTCAAATAAGAATAAAGATTGTGGATAAAAACAATTCAGAAATCCACATCGAACTGTTGAGCACAATAAAAACCAAAATCAAATCAGAGAACCATGAAAAACCCAACAAAAACAGTACCAATCAAACAGTTCTGTATCAGCTGTGTGGTTCTACAGGTTCAGATGGTTGGTGTGCTGTTTTACACTCCAGCTCCTCCTGCTTTGGTACAAGGTGTGTGTGCGTGTTCGTGTGTTTTCTAGGGCAGCACCTCCCTGTCGGCTGATCCGGAGCGGGTGGGGTAGATGTGCAGCTGAGGGAGGTCAATGCCATCGTTGTGCAGGTCCTCCTGCTTCTGTAAACCCTGCAGCTTCACCAGCAGCTCACTGATGAACCCCTGATGGACAGAGAGACATTTGACATGTTAGCACCACCTACAGACTTTACCTGTCACTGTAACTTACAGGAACTCTGTTGTTCTGGTTTTTGGAGAAAACTGACTTTATGCATTGATGCAGTTCAGACTGAGTTCACACACAAGGCCACAGTGTCGTTTTTCCCAAAATAGTATTAATATCACATCAAGTTTGGGCAGCAAGAACATTCAGGAAAAACATAACACACTTTTGTGCGTGTGTTGAGTCCAATGCTTGTTTTATTTAAGCGGATGTGATTTTCAGCCCTGACGAAGATCATTTGACAATAGGAAAATCTTTAGATGTTCAATGGTTTAAATTTTAAGGAGATAAAATGAACAATTGTGTGTAGGTGGACATTAATATGTCCATGGTAATCAGCTTTTTATATTTTTAGTTTTAAATCCTCCACAGTGGGGAGTAAATAGATTTTCTGCTTCTGTTTCCACTGGAGTAAAAAGCAGCGCAGCAGTGACAATGCAGCTGTAAGTGTAAGACGTGGGTCTATTTAAACATAAGGACACATGTCACCAGAGAACTGACAAACTCCATCTGATGCCTTCATCCAACCACTCTATGTTTTCTGTTTGTCCTCCAGCGTAACACAATGTCTCATCGCTCAAACAAACACATCTGACTGTGTCATCACACATTACTGTGGTAAATTCTGAGAGACTCAGACTTTCAGCAGCAACTCTCACAACTAACCACAGTAGACCACTTCAATCTCAGAATGCAGGCCTACTTGTGGTTCCCAGAATTTCCAAAGGTATAATGGGAGGTAGAGCCTTTAGCTATCTAGCTCCTCTCCTGTGGAACCAGCTCCCAGTTCAGATTCGGGAAGCAGACACCCTCTCTACTTTTAAGTCTAGGCTTAAAACCCTCCTCTTTAATAAAGCATACAGTTAGTTATAGTTATGCTGCTATAGGCTTAGACTGTGTTTGTGTTTTCACCCCCCGATGCACTGAGCTCCTTTCCTACTCTTGACCCTCTCTCCTCTCCTCTCCTCTCATTCCGCAATTGTCATGGGGCTGGAGTCTATCTCAGCTGTTAAAGGGTGAGAGATGGGATCCACCATGGACTCCAGGTCTCCAGTCTGTCTCAGGGCCAACATAGAGAGACCACCATTCACACTCACATTGAGTCTCCAATAAACCTAATGGGCAAGTTTTTGTCTGTCGGAGGAAACCCACATAAGCACATCAAGAACATTCAAACTCCACAAAGAGGACCTGGGTCCAGGGACCTTATAACCATAAAACTCTGCTTACCGTAGTCAGTATTTTTTTCTTAGTAGAGTTCTTTTACTTTTGCCTTAAGTAAAATGTTTAGTCCTTTAGTAAAAGATTTGATGTTAGAATTTTAAGGCCAATTCTTGTGTGCCTGCTCAGAGGAGCTGTGCTGAACCCTGATCAGTGTATAGAAATGTTGTCAGAACTTCAGGCTCTGACCCCCCACTTTACACCAGCCTGGTGCCTTACAGGTGCAGTAAACCCACCGGGAACTGTGAAACGGGCTAGTGACTTTGTCTCCAACTGGAATCAAACTATACCCCCAGGTAATGCTGCAGCCACTGAACCTCTGTTATCGTAAGACAGACGTGAATGTCCACTGCTGTTTGTCCTGCATAGACTGAGCCGGAAATATTAACTGTTCGAGCTTCTTTGTCGTTGTTGTTGTTGGACCAGGAGGAACCAGGAACCAAACAAGGTGAGCCACAGGTACCATGTTCTTTTTTTTACAGTAGAACTGTCCAGACTGATCACAGGTCAGTAAACACTGTCAGCTGTTTACACATTTCACTCCTCTGGCCTGTATCCAGACATTCCTCTACCCCTGGCGATGCTCAGTTAATAATGTGTTGCTTCATTTATTGCAAACATCAAAACAAAAACAGTGTGTGTGTGTGTATATGTGTGTTTTACCTCTGTGTTGCTGTTACACGAGCCAAGAATCTCCTGTGAACATGAAAACAGGACATGTGAGACAAACTGTTGCACAGTTTGATTAGTTCTGTGTCATCACCTGCACATGAGTTACATCTGGTACCAAGCAGCAGGTTCTGCCCCCTAGTTCTAATTATCTTCATACACACAGCAGTCATTTCTCAGTGACCTTCAGTTTGTGCATCCTCTCCTCGTCCGTCTTCAGGTCCAACAGTTCATCGATGTTCACCTCGTCTGGCATCTCCTGCTCCTGCCCATCACAGAGACAGACAATGACAGATGGGTTTCATAAGGGTCTGAACTGTCTCAAAGGTTCTGAGAGCTCATGTTGTTCCAGATAAAAATTGACTTCATTTGACTGTAGTACCTGCTGCAGCCTGTGGGACATGCTGCTTCATGTTTTCACTTCCACATCATCACATCTGAGCTTCAAGACAAAACTGTAAGACCTGCTGTGAAATACTAGATAGTAATGCTAATAATACTACCAAAGTGATCCTGCAAACATGAAAGGTTCAGAGGAGCAGCAGTTTGATTGGTGTCTAAAAGCCAGCATAACTTTCTTTGTTTACTGTAAATGTCTCACACACATATACACAAATTTTGTAGCTGTGTCCATATTTGGTCTCAGCCTGTTCCTGTCCTCCCAGCAGGTAACTGTTTGTGTTTAACTCACTGCTCATGTGAGCAGACCAGACAAACTGCTGGTTTTGTTTGGAAAACACGTTTTCGATTCTTTTACTAATATCGTGACATGGCCAGAACCGGCTCAGTAGACTAGGACGAACCTTGAATCACGTAAAGACCATAGGTGAGACGTCGTTAACAGTTTGTGTCCACGAGCGTCTCAGCAGTTTGATTATTGTTGCTGAAGCATTTGGAGAGCTGATTTTCCTGATGTTGTTGTGACAAAAAAAGTCCTGTGGATTATTAATTATAAGTTATTGATTTAATAAAACTTAGGCTGAGGTTAAAAAAACACTCTCTGTGTCTTCAGCTGCTTCAGAAGCTGACAGGGGCTTTGGATCTTGACCCCCTCCCTCAGGTGACCCAGCTTGGCGTGATTAGTTCCAAACTGGTGCCCCTCCAGGAGCAACTAGACATCTATCATGGCCCTGGTCTGAACCCCCATCAGCTGACTGCTGAGGGACCACAGTGAGCCCCCAGCTCCTGGTCTCATAAATCAGGTCTATTTTGTTCTGTCACAAAAGAACCTTCTTTGTTGTTGGTCCAACATCAAGCTGTGCTGCTGAGACTTAGGCACCTCTGCTGGACATCAGCAGGAGACACAGAATTCTGTGTTTACTGACGGACCGGGCACCACACAGAGACAGACCAGCATGTGTGTCCAGACTGGGACAGGACAATAAAGATCTGATTATCTAGTCTGACAAATTCTCACCACCACCTCTGTGTCTGTGGGAGAGGCCCCCACCCCATTAACCCCAACCCCCACAGTAATGAAGCTTTTACAGTCTCTGACTCGTCAATAACTCCACCCTCCCTGGAGATTCAGTCTCATGAATGAAACCCATGTAGTTTACAAACACATAAGGAGACACATGGAGGGACAAAGGGTTGAGAGTGGGAGGGGGTGGGGGGGCAGTCAGTTATGTGATTCACTTGTTTCACCTGGACTCTGTGTACCTGCTGCATTCACTTTATTTACTGAGTTTGAGGCAAAAGTAAAAATCAAAACCTTCATATGTCTCGTTGTCCACTTTGACATGTTTTATTCTAATCAGAAACCACCACCGCTCACATTAAGAAGAACAAAGCTTCACAGATGGTTCAGGTCAGAGAAAAATGAAAAACCTGCTGAGCCTTTTTATGTCTGTGGTCCTGCTGCTGTCCATCAGGGCGTTGCTTCCTTATCAACAATAAATAGATACATAATGCGAAAAAATGGGTTTTACATCTCTTTACTGATCAAACCTGGATCATCAGTGGAAACAGGTTCTGGTGTTTTACACGAGCTCCTTCCCGACACAATAGTAAAACACAGTGAACCAGAGCTCAGCCTGCGGCAGCTTTCGAGCTGTCAGCCCCTGTTTCGTCTCCTTGTCCTCTGCAGAAATCCTGCAGCTTCTCTCAGCTTTACCAACACATAGTTCCCTCCCTGTAACATTAACTTAACTCCAAACTGTCCGGTTTTAGTACTGTTCATTCTACACAAACACACTCCTGACAGTTGTGGACTTCCCACAAGGATGCCGAACCTGTGGTTTATTTTTCTGTCCTAAACGTACTTGATCTATCTGCAGCCTGTGACGCTATGAACCAGATCCTCCTGTCTGCTCTCTGACTTGGACATTTCTGGGACAGGGCTCAGTTCTCAGTCAGGTTCTAACATTCTGTCATTACTCTGCTGATGACACACAGCACTCCTTTCCTTTCCACTGCATGACATTTTAACTTTTCCACTTGTGGACAGTAGATACTTTTATAGAGATGACACCTGAGTGAACTTACCATTGTCAGCAAGTGACACCAGTGCCCTATGAACTCTGTAAACTGCCTCAATGAGATCATTACATTCTCAGAAATGTCTTTAAAATGTTTCGTTCAATCCACTAAACGCTGTCCAGTTGATCCAAAGTAACTCCATCATGACTGCTCTTCATTTGAAAATTATTTTTAAAATCCCAACATTTGAATATAAATCATCACCCGTTCGCTGAGCAGGTTTGTTACACCACAGGTCTGTCAAAGCTCAGAGGAACTCAGGCTGACAGTCACGTCTCAAACCATGCACTCAGATATACTCTTTTCTTCATCTGTTTGAATATGTTTGTCCCTGACTTTGAAGCTCGTTGCTTCTGTTGTTGAAATACAAATACAAATGAAATACAAATAATTAACATCTATACATGTGTTCACCTGGTGTATTTTTCTGTCACATCCACATGCAGTATTAATACTCTTTGCATGAAGTAGTAGTATTTTTGTTTGCAGTATCAGTTGTGGTATTTTGCAGTTGAATTGCAATAGCAGTATTAAGCAGCAGTAGTATTCTTGCAGTATTTCGCAACAATACTACGATACTCACCCGGCCCCTGTACAGCTGGTCCAGTCCACAGTCGAGCCACTTCTCCGTGTCCAACCGCCGCTGGAGCTCCCTCCGGTTGTACTTGACGGTGACCCGGGCCTGACGTCGCTGCTGGTTTGGACCTGGATCCCGACCCGGTGACTGGTTACCACACATCTTATTCACCCGCCGTCCCACCCGGTTCGCTGCCATCTAGACGTCTCAGATCCGAACCCAGATAGTCCGCCTAAGGAAGAGAGTCCCCCCCCAAAAAATCCCCAAATCGGATAAAAAAATGGAAATAACTTTGGTTTATTTGGATATTTTCACTGTTTGGATCCGAGTCATTAATATGAAAAAATAAAAGTGAAACCTGTAAAAGTTACTTCTAATACTAATCCTAATAATATAATACCACTAATAGAGTAAATATAAACAAAATATTAAAAATCTGTGGTTCTCTTTAATCTCAAATTTTAAAATATTGAAAATGTAAAAGAATCAAAAATATTTAACGCTCTGAATCAAACGAAGATAGAAAAGCGGTAGAAAATAGTCCGGTTGAGATACCGTCGGTGCTGAGACAGAGCAGGGCGGGACCCGCCCAGCTGGTGCGTTCAGGTAATATCGGGGGTATATGCTCCACTCAGACACAGGATTTGGGTTGTCAGATCAGGAAACTACATCAGGCGGCAACCATCAATATCCGAATAACACAAAGCTCCACAGAACTGAACAAAACTTCCAAAGTGAAATTGAATAAATTGAGCTTTGAACATGAATTTAATGTTAAGCAACAAAATTAAACACATTTAAATAAATGTTATTAATTTACTGCTTGACATGAACCCGTGTTTTCTACCTGAACCTACATTTATTTATATATATATATATATATATATATATATATACACACGTTATATATATATATATATATATATATATATATATATATATATATATATATATATATATATATATATATATATATGTGTGTGTGTGTGTGTGTGTGTGTGTGTGTGTGTGTGTATATATATATATATATATATATATATATATATATATATATATATATATTTAGATATATAATGCTCTTTGATATTGATTGTTGCACCTCTGTCCACTTTCCACTTCCCCAACCTGTCAAGTATATACATATAAATATGTGAAGAATCACAGTAAATCAGTTTGATAGCAACAACAAACGGTTAAGTGCGCTGAAGAAGTTTCCGATTTGACACAAAGGCACCATGAGAGCAGTCCGCGGGGTCCTAGCGCCGCCTCACCTGGCGCCACCATGTGGAGAAATGTGGAGTTTGTTTCTCTTATTTATTAATTTAAAAATGAAACAAGTTTAGAAAGGTCCTCCACATGAAACATGATTAAACTCAATAATCAATGATCAGTTATAAATGTTAGAATTCAGATTTTCCTTCAGTTTTCTGACTGTGGACTTCAGGAGCCATTGCAGATCCAGTCTCCACATTCAGACTCCGAGATTTGCCCTAAACAGGGAGATAACAGGACAGTGTCTCAGGGGGAAGTGTTATCTGAATGTCTGCTGAGCAGATGTCTGCTCATACTGCGCCTGGTTCTGTTTAAAAATGTCAGGGTGTGTTGTGGGATAAAAGAGTATCAGCGAGAATGAAAGGAAAGGTGTTCAAAATGCTGGTGATACCAGCAATGTTGTTCGGTTTAGAGACAGTGGCACTGAAAAAAAGACAAGATGCAGAACTGGCGGTAGCTTAAGATGTTGAGGTTCTCTTTGGGATTGACGAGGATGGACAGGATCAGAAATGAGGACATCAGAGGAACAGCTAATGTTAGATGTTTTGGAGAAAAAGTCAGAGAGGCCAGATTGAGGTGGTTTGGACATGTTCAGAGGAGAAACTGTGAATATATCGGTAGAAGGATGCTGAGGTTGGAGCTGCCAGGCAGGAGGTCTAGAGGAAGCCTGGATCCTGATTCTGATCTACAAATAAAACCTGGTGATTATTGATATAGGTGTGTCTGGTTTAGGAGCTAGCTTCTCTAAAGTATAACATCAAAAGTAGAAAAAACACATGACATTCTGGTCTCTTATTTCTCCAAAGACAAACGTCTCTTCCTTCTGCGCGATGACGCAGATGTGGGCGCGACCTCGATGACTGCACCTGTTACTTAGGTAAAACGACAACAAGTAGCCCCAGCAGACGGAAGTGGCTCATTGTTTCCGCGGATTGGAAAGAAACTAACTTGGAGATTTTAAATTTCGACAGAACCCGAGTCCAGATTCAGATCGTGAACATGAAGGAAAAGTGGTTCAGCACGAGTCTGCTAGCGCTATGGTTCTTGGTCTGCTCCGGTCTGGCTTTGGGCTGTGACTGGGACCAGACCGTTGATCCGAATCAGGATCTGGACCCGGTCGCTATGCTGACCTTAGGGATCATGGTGGATCGCGCGGTCTCGGTATACAACCCGGAGGAATGCCAGAAATTGTGCTGCAATGATCCAAACTGTGACCTGGCCCTGGTCGGGTTCCCGATGGACGGACCAAAGCAGTGTCTGCAAGTGAACTGCTGGGTCCACGGCCAGGACCAGTGCAACTTCCGGAACAGCTCCCAGCACAAAGTTTACCGCAAGAAGGTGGATCCGAAAACCCGTGCAGCACAGGACGGCAACCCGCACATCCTGCCGCTGTTGTTGGACAGGGAACCGAAGGCCGTCGAGACCAACCAGACCAACGACAGTAAGAGCGGACCTCCTTCCATTTTTGAATAATTTAGCTTTATTGATTAATGGAACAAAACCGAACTACAGCAGGTTCAGTGAAATAGGCAGAAGTAGATTCGTAAAAAAACAAACAAACAATAGAAGTATGTATACATTTTAATGTATTAATTTAATGTTCTTCATCAATTTGAAAATCTTTTTGATTTCAAATTTGAAAAAACTTCTGAGGTAAAAATAAATGTGCCAGAGCAGAAACAGGAAGTGATTTATTTAAAAAATCATGAGTGATGAGTCTCTGTTCAAAAGCACACGAAGTTTTATTTGATGTTGTATTTTCCTTATGTTGTTGGAAGCTTCAAACTAAAAGTAAATTTAGTAAAAAGGGGAAGTTTGTTCAGCTCATCTGTTTATTGGTCATCAATAAGGATGAGAGGGAACAGTATGCTGGGAAACAACAGCTTGTTTGTAGAGAGATGGAACCTGATCTGTGATCACATTCAGTGAGAAAATATAAGGAACTTGCAAAATAACGTCTCAGTTTTCACTGAACAAACTCAAAACACAGGTTTTGTCGTCAAGAGATTGTTTTTAAACTTCAGACCAACAACCTCGAGAATAGGAGCAGCAGGAATGCAGCAGATCTGGTTCGGCTGTGTTTACCTGAAAAGGTGACCAAGTGTTGCTCATTCAAATATTGTAGAAACGTCACATTAACAACACGCCTACTGATCTACTGCAAATGATGTTAGTGTTTCCAGTAAAATCAGATAAAGTGAGTGTGCAGCAGGTTTAATGTCCCCCACAGTCTTGATGAATTCACCGTCTTCTTCTTCTTTCTTCTTTTTTCTTGTCTTTCTGTTTTCAAATTAAAATCTGTTTATGTTTTCTCAGATGAAAGTTGAATGCTCACTGTTTAACTTGTTTTCAATTTGTTGTTGTACTTTAACTTTGGACTTGTTCACCTGCCGTTTCCGTTACAGAGACCACAACAGACCACAAACCTGGGTCTGGTTCTTACAGTATTCTAGTTTCTATACATACCAGGTTTTGATGGAAACTTGAAAAATTTCAAAAGTTGACACAAACACACTGAAGGTTTGAAATGACAGAGGTCCTTTTGTTCTGTGGACAATAAAACCTGGATCCAGGATCTAGGACAATAGTGAAAGGACTTAGACAGATGGATCATATTCAGACTACATGAGTCATGACGCTGACACAAGATTGATTAGACTCACAGCACCAACACTAACAGTGTATCTGCAGGAAATGCACTTTTAGTTTGTGTTTTCGCACCTGACCTCGGTAGTTTCTAGCTGTAACCCGAAGGCTTGCCGTGACAGAAAGATGAGAGAACATAATTTTCTTTACCTGCTGATTAAATCAGACTTGAGTTTTGTTCTGGTGGAGTTTCAGGTCAGACCTGTTGCTCAGGTTTTTACCTTTGAAAACCTGACCTCTAAATAAACAATGCTGAATGAGGGATCAGGTGTTTTGAATAAAACATGTAGCACAGCTCCAGCTCTGCACTGACTCACTGTATTAACCACACATTCAAAGTAACAACAAACAGCTTTTGTTTAATGTTTTGGTCCAGTTCAAACCAACTTCCTGTTACTTTCTAACAAATGAAATGCTCAGGTGTGACAGAGGCTCTCATGCTTTATTCCTGTTACTTCCTGCTTCTTATCACTTCTTCATGATGGGACTTTTTCTACATGTAACAGTACAGTGTTCTTGTCCCAGTAAAACCAGTAACCATTGATACTGGGCCAGGGCATCCAGGTTTTGTGAGGCTCAGTTCTACAAAACCTTCAAACTCAAGGTTTCAGAGTAGCTGAAAGAAATTCACTATCACATCATGTTAGGTAAACGTTGTTGGTGTTTTAGAACCAGGACAGCAGCAGGAGACTAGTTGCTGTTTTATTTAATGCATTTCTGCTAAAGTTTTAGGACCAAATTTAAAGAACTGAAGAAGAGATGATTGGTTTTCTTGTTTCAGTTGGAAACCGAGTGAGTGGTGTTCTCGCTGTGACCACAGCAGACTGCACTGAGAATTACTTTGATTGTGTGCAGGCCACTCCTCATCAGATTGAATCAGGATCATGAATAATGCAGAGGGGAATCACATTCAGCATGTGTTAATCAAACTCTGTTGTTTCTTCAGTCATCTGTCGTCAGCCGGTGAAGGTGGGTTCGTGTCGAGCAGCATTTCCAAAGTTCTTCTACAACGTCACTGATCAGAGCTGCAGCAGCTTCATCTACGGTGGCTGTGATGGAAATGGAAACAACTTTGACTCTCAGGACGAGTGTGAGAAGACCTGCAGTGGTGTCACAGGTAACTGTTGTTAGGAGAGTTTCCCTTAGATGAAAGAGTCCGGGTGTTACACGGATAAATGTTCTGACAGACCAGCAGATAAGATCCTAAAAGGTTCTCACCTTTAAGCTTCCAATGCAGGTGGAATAAAGTTAAATTCAGTGAATAAGTGTTGAACTTTTAAATTCAGAGAAATATTGATTTAGCTTCATAACTAGGGGGCTCTGTCATTGGTAGAGCATTGGTCGGGATGCAGAAGGCCACAGGTTCGAATCCCACCCACCAAGCGCCAACTTGGTGCCGGTCCTGAGACCGGACATAAAAATGGAAGCGTTGCGGCAGGAAGGGCACCCAGTGTAAAATTCAACCCCCTGAAGGGACAAGTCTTTGATTTAGCTTTATAACTACACACAGAACAGGGCTCAGCTGCTGTTCATGGTCCTATAATTATGCTTCCAAAAATAATCAGTACTTTAGAAAATACTTGTTTTCTCCCAAATGTAGCAGATCTGTGTGGCATGCACAAAAACACACGAAGTGACTATGGTTTGATATTTCCAGCAGCTCAAGCAAGCTGCTGATAACATGTTAGTCATGAAGCTCAAGCCACCATAATTCGCGTTCTACTTTAAAATGACAGGTCCAGAATAATTTTGAACATGCCTCAAGAGGCAAATGTGATCAGTTAACAAGAATATTGCATCAGATTTTTACAGACATTATGTCACCTTCACACTGTGTTATGATAGAAAACTACAGTACGTAATGTTACGATAACCCTTTTTCCCACTTTTCCCATCAGGTGTGTGTATGTGTCTGTGTGTGTGTGTGAATCACACCTCACGAAGAGTACACTGACTAAACTACAGATTTACAGTTGGTCTCTGTCATTTTGTTCTTCATCACCTTATGTTTCTGTTTGTTTCAAAGGGCAAATTCACACTTTATCAGGTCTGTGTTAGTCTGTGCGAACACTGGTTTTTCCTGCTGGCCTTGTTTCTCATGTTCAGCCTGACCTTTAAAACAAAATTTCATGTGTAAAGTGACATTTCATGCTCGATTGGAGCCCTGAGTCTGCGTTGATCAAATGAAGTGCAGGTCTGAGCCTTTTAAAACCTTTTTTGTAGTTCAGTAGAGAAGCACAAAGACTACTTTATTTAACTCAGTGAAATTTGTGAGTTTAGGGCAGAAAAGAATTATGCTTTTATGGTTCACATCTTGTGAGTATGTTTCTACACAAATTAGAGATTAAACATAAACCAAATAACTAATCTGTTATGCTGTTAAGGTCATAATTAACAAACGAACCAGGGTTAGTTTTTAAACTTATCAGTAATTAGGGTAAAGTTAATGTCAGCTTCATACCTCACTGTGATTAAAGTGTGTGTGTGCGTGTGCGTGTGCATGTGCGTGCGTGCGTGCGGCTGTTGGTTACACAGACAAAGACATTTCACCTGGAAACAAAGTTTTAGTGGCTGGTGTGTGACACAGTGAAGACACACGGTTAATGTTCAGGCTACAGTTGGTTGTGGACGAGCAGAGACAGATGTGACATTTCACCTTCAGAGTGTGTGAAGATAAACATTTGATCATCAGGGTGTGCGTGTGTGTTACACTACACAATAACAAGAAATCAACACAACTTTATCTGCACTAAGCTGACGTGGTGCTAAGCTTTGTTGAGCCACTAAACATCATTACTGGAGATTAAACCAGTCACACCAGTATAACTGACCAGTCTATGTGTGTGTTCAGGTCCAGTTCTCAATGACTTGACTCCTGATCCTGCTGCCAAATCTCCTCGAATGGCTCCAGCCTTCTATCCAGGTAATCACCTCTGTACTGCTGCAGATCAACTACTGGTAGTAGTAGAAGTGTAGTATTAGCACTACACAGTATCAGTATTATTAATGTTGTTGTGTCTGTGCTGGTCCAGAACTTTCTAAGGAAGCTGATAGTCCAGCTGAGTTTGAAACTACAGAGTCTGTTCACAACCACGAGACTGGTAAGACACAGCTGTCTAATTACTTTACACAAAGTGACTTGATTATTATATTACAACAGACTGCAGGTTTTGTTTGAAGTTTTTGTCCTGAGGACAATGGGTTTCTGCAGGATCCAGAGATGTGCGTCTGCACTGATTTACTCTGACCCAGATAGCTGTGTGTTCCTGATAAAACACTTTCACATTGGTTTGAACGTTTGTGACAGTAAAGGGACAGAATGAAGAAAAACAGGGACAGACGGAAGATGAGGGACAGGACAAACAGAGACTAAAGAAGACAGATATCAAAGATACAGAATGGCAGTAGAGAAAAGTAGAGAAGTTCCACAGACAAGTTGATGTTTAATAAGTTTGAGGATTAACCACCTGCGTCTGTCTCATGACTTGTGTTTTCTCTTCTCTTCTGCAGAAATGTCGGCCAACGAATACGCTGGTACGTTCTTGCTTTTCTCTCCTTTCCCTGTTTTCACACGTGCGCTCCATCATGTTTACAGCAGAAACCAAGGCCAGAGACCATTTCTTACATTTAGACCTGCTTCTCCCTTTAACCTTGTTGTCACACACACACAAAACATCAGTTGTTTTAATATAATATACCTGTCTGCATTGTCCAATCAGTGCAGTGCGAGTTGGAGCCTGAGGCTGGGCCCTGCAGAGCAGCGTTTCGTCGCTGGTTCTACAACCGCAAGACAGGTGACTGTGAGACGTTCACCTATGGAGGCTGCAGAGGGAACAAGAACAACTACGACAGCAAGGAGAGCTGCACCGCTGCCTGTACAAGTGAGTCACACCTGTCTGTGACTATACAGGTGAGGAGCACCTGTCTGTACCTATACAAGTGAATCTCTGTCTAATGTTGTCCTTCTCTTTCAGTCTTCTTCAACAGCCATAGGGAAGATCATCAAGACAGAACTGCGGGTGAGTTTTCACCTTAACCTGATCAGACTTGGCTTTATTTGGTCCTGATCTAAAAACAGTTTGTTTCCTGATTAAAATGTGACCTCAGTTCTGATTTAGTTAGAAACTGATTTTATCAGGAAATAAACACTGTTGTTCCACAAAATAAAAGACCTAACAGTAAAAGAAATCAGGTTACTCTGAAAAGCTGGTTTCTGAAATCGGGATAGGAGATTAGGGAATCTGGTTTCCCCTGATAGATTTCTGTTAGAAAACACTGATTTCTCTGCCATGTATACACGTAACCAGGTGTCTAATCGTCTTTCTCCTACTGCACATGTGCGTAACCAAAGGCTGCAGATAGGAACAAGCTGCTGAGTGAAAGAATGAATTAAAGTAGCTGGTGCTGTATATATAGGCAGATTTCCAGTAACCCGGTTTCTGAAAGTTCATGTAAACACAGTCAATGGCATTGGATAATTTCCCATTTTCCCATAATTTTCCCATTTGTTTCTGACAGTATTTTTTGCAATAAAATCCCTGTGTATGACACCAGTCTTCCTCTCTGTGGTCTCCAGCGTTCTTCCTTTTCATCACTCTGGCGGTCATCTCTGCTCTGCTGCTGGTGGCTGTCGTCATCGTGTCTCTGAGACGTCACCGTCGCTCTTGGCATTCATCTTCAAGGTAAAGTTACCCGTCAGTGTTTAACACCTGTCTCATGCTGTCAGTATAAAACATGTCTCCTCTGTCTGTCTTTGCAGTGATAAACAAGAGCTGCTGCCGGAAGGAGACACATGCTCATCTCAGGAGTCTCTAAGCGTCCCTGACAGCCCCAAACCAGACAAGGCCTAGGATGGAACCCTGGATCTGCATTTCTTTCTGTAACCACACTCAGTGAAGAGGTTATGGGTCAGAGGTGGAATCAAAGGTGTTGGTCAGACTTTAAATAAGAGAAAACTGTTGTTGCACTAATTATCCTGATTCATATAGTTTTAGTTTCCTGAAGTTCCAGTCAGTGGTTCTCTCTGCTTATCTTTTAACCACTTAATGAAAATCTCTGATCAGAAAGTGTGACGCATTTCAATGATTGCACAGTTAAAAATTAAATAAGAAAATAACTTTAAACATAACACTAAACAATTCATCTTTTACAGTTTTCTACTGTTTTAAGTTAACAAATCTTCACGGTCAATGACTCAGTCCTCAGTGAAGAACTACATCCAAAAACAACAAGAAAACATCCACATTACTTTTCTCAATACAAAGTTTGAAGTCTTGATATGTGAGCAAAGAACTGAAAGATTAAAACTAAATCGTTTAAACAAAAGTTCAGAATTCTTGTCAAAAACTGTGGAGCCTACATTTCCCAGTATCCATCTGGACATTGCCACCCTGCAGGCTGAGAACCACTGAATCTGCATTTGCTCAAAATCATTGATCACAGTGTAATTTATTAATGATTTTATTGATTAAAGGGATGCTTGTGACATTTGAATGATGATGATTGAGCTCTGTGTTCACACTGAGCTTGTTTTATTAAAGTTTAACTTTATGTATCTGAGCTGCAGCCCAAAAAAAAACGTTTTTGCAAATTTAAAGAATAAAACGATTATTTTACTGTATATTCAAAAAATGTTGGGTTCACATGATTAAAAATTGCATCTGTTAATAATAATAATAATAATAATAATAATAATCACATCCACTAACTTCTTTTAAAAACATAATTCTAAAGAGTTTAATAGCTGCAACCTTTAAATAGGAGCTTATAAATGAACACAAATAATAGATAGAAAACAATTTTTTAACTGATGTTTGCTATTATTGAGAAGAGGTTTTTCTTTTTTTTTTTTTCTCAAATCTTCGATTATAAATAGGTCATAACTGTTTGAAATTGTGTGACTGGAACATAAACTGTTTATTAAATAATGAAGGATTGAATATGATACTGTAATTCACTAAACAAAAGTCTGTTTAGTCACAATGGTAATTTTTGACATAAGGAAGGTTTTAAATTCTACTTTTATGCTGTATCACAAACTGTGTCAGGTAATTTGCCTCACGTGTTGACTCTGCTGAACTCTATCAATAAAACATTTGACACTAAACGTTTGGTCCTTACTTCACCTATTTATGTATGGACACAAGAGACAACCAGAACCTTACTTAAATGTAGTTGTTTTGTGGCTGTTGTTTATCACTCTTATTTTTTTTTTCTTGTGGTTTATCTGTGGGGTCTTCTTCGTTTTGTATGTAGTCGCACTCATTTTCTTTGTAGTAATTTCATGCAAAGAATTTCATTCATTCAAAATGTATTTATTGGTTTGGATTCCTGTCCCAACGAGAGGCACGGTACACCTCAGTCTATCTCAGAGCCAACACAAAAAGACATGCACAGACAGACAACCATTCACACTATGTCCCTACATCATAAAAAAAATCAAATAGAAAGGTTTTTAATACCATCAACAATAAGAGGTCTTTAACAACAACAAAAAACAATAATATATTTTTATGATGAGACAGAAACTTGGAAAAAGGAAACAATTGAATATTGCTCAAAAATAACGGTTGTAAATAGTATAATGTGAAGACACATTAGAAAAAGTATGTTACCTGGCCTAAGGTGAGTTGTTACAGTATTATTTAAGATATTATTTGTATTTGTCGACAGTGCAAAACTCACACTGGTGATAACGTTAGTAAAATTTTTACAAAAATGGGAAAAAATTCCGCCTCGTATTTAACCCGAGTTTATTTCCTGCGACCTTTCCGGAAGCAAATCATCAGAGCCAAAATGGCGTTGGGTCAAAGTGAGTTAGAAGAAGCAGATGTCGGTTAACGAGACAAGCGTAACCGTTCTAATACCATAAATCCCGATACAGTCGCAGCTACGTGAACGAAGAAGGAAACGGGCCAGAGTCCGAGATATAGTTGAATGGTGTGAGTAAATTTTTTAGTCTTGTTAAAAGCGCCGCGGAGTTGCGCAGCTAACGACTGAGTTAGCACGCTAACATGTCAAGTCACGGGTGTTAATGTACTGGGAGCTGGGGTTAAAACAGCTCCGTTAACACCGAACACGAACCGGAACACAGACGCAAGAGGGAGCGAACAAGTGACTAAAGTCTTAAGGTTTTAATTAATGATAATTATTAAAAGACCGTCTTTGTTAGCCTGTTAACCCGGTGCTTCCCTGTTTCTCGTTTTCTTTAGCAGCGGGTGCTAAAGGAAATGCTAACTAATTGTGTATTTTGTAACTTGAACTTTAAGTTTAATAGCTGCTGAATTACACGTGAGCTATTTATCACAAAACTTAAAAGCGACGTTTTTCAGTAAAGTGTTATTCTATGTCTCGCTGTCAGATTGAGGATGTTGGACTACAAACTGCGTTTTCTCTATCTTTAAACGTTCAGGTGGTTTTTACTGGTATTTAAGAGTATGGTCAATGTAAGGAAGTAGTGAGAAATGCTTATTTTCACTTCTCATAGTTGTAGATAAATTTGTCTGATAAACCCTCCAAAAACCAACAAATCTTCACGTTAAAAAAAATAGAGAATTTATGTCAACCAAATACATTTACATTTAGTCATTTAGCAGACGCTTTTATCCAAAGCGACTTACAAGTGAGGTACAAGGCAAGCAAAAATCTAAATAACATTTTGGTCTAAAATCCTATGCAGAGACTAGTCTTAAACTAAATCAAATTTGATTTTTTTTTTTTACTATTCATACAGAGGACATCAGCTATTGACACTAAAGTTATATTAATGTCTGTAAATTAATGTCTGTTAATATAAAATAAATTTTACCCGCAGGTAAAAGCAGAAAAATGGGTAACGAACAGTCTGTAATTAATCTATTTCAGACATTTATTCTGCTGTTTTACCTACCACATTAATGTCATTGCTAACTTAGCTGTGTTTGTGTTGGCGTGGCTGTTGTCAGGCGGTGATGGCAGAGTGGCGGAGGGACTGCACCTGGAAGAGACACATCTCAGAGCAGCTGAAGGTCAGAGACAGAGTCCAGAGACAGTCCTTTGAGGAGATCATCCACCAGTGTGAGTTTAAGACCTTCATGTCTATGTCAGGTTTTGTGTCTGATTCTGAACTTATCTGCCCCCACACTTATTGATGTTTGTGTCACAATGGACGAGATACATAAGGTTTGGCCATGTAGAATGAAAATTTAGTCATATTGTTGCCCATGATTCATCACAAGTCTGTGACAAACAAGTAATATTTAAAAAAAGAGTTTACAGTATGTCACAACATCTTTTCTAGAAAAAAAATGTTTTTTTTAACACTAATACCCACTTTGGGTAACTAGTAAAATCAGCGTCTGAAAACTGCAAACGTGTTAGATCTTAATTAGTTTTCTGAAAGCATCACAGTCTGAAGCTGCTGGTGAGTTCGATTTTAGCCCTAAACGTTGTTCTGAAATATAGAGAAATTAAGCCAAAACCACTACTTTACTGTAAATTTAGAAATCTTGGGTTAATGGGATTTTAAAATCAGTAGATAAAATCAAATCCACTAATGCTGCTGCATTTTTACTGTAGTTTCGTTTTGTCTAATTCTTAGAAGAATAAAGGCAAAATTGTACTTCTTTTGATAGACATATGTCAATGCAAATGCAGTTTAAGAAAAGTTAATTTAAAAGAAAAATATAGAAACAATACAAAAATGGAAATTAAATGCTTGCGTTCTCCATGTAAATGTTTCACAACACTGTCTAAATGCTTGATGATGATTTCAGTGACATAATGGTTAGGACAAGATTAACTTTTTCCAGACCCCCATGGTTATTGGCAGGATGTTGTCTGAACTGAATTTCACTGTAGTAGAGAGCACATTACAATAACAAGAGAAAGTATGTGAAGTTATTGTGATGATTTGACATCAATGGAATATATAAAGACTATATAAAATCAGTGTGAATATGTAAAAGGGTATGAATGGTTACGTTTCTTCTACTTTTACTTATGTAGTTCCTGCCCTGTTTTGATCTCTAAGACGCCCATCTCCACACAATACATTGATTTGGGAGGTGTGCAAGTCAGGGCTTCTGTGAGCCTCTGCAGCCTATCTTTTTATTTTCCTTTCGGCTGTTCCCTTTCAGGGTCGCCACAGCGAATCATGTGCCTTCATCTAACTCTATCCTCTGCATCCTCTTCTCTCACACCAACTAACTTCTTGTCCTCTCTCACTACATCCATAAATCTCCTCTTTCGTCTTCCTCTAGACCTCCTGCCTGGCAGCTCCAACCTCAGCATCCTTCTACAAATATATTCACAGTCTCTTCTCTGAACATGTCCAAACCACCTCAAAACATCTAACATGAGCTGTCCCTCTGATGTACTCGTTACTGATCCTGTCCATCCTTGTCACTCCCAAAGAGAACCTCAACATCTTAAACTCTGCTACCTCCAGCTCTCCCTCCTGTCTTTTCTTTAGTGCCACTGTCTCTAAGCCAAACAACTAAGCTAGTCTCACCACCGTCTTAAACACCTTTCCTTTCATTCTCGCTGATACTCTTTTATCACACAACACTTTTCTCCACCCGTTCCAACCTTATTGCACTCTCCTCTTCACCTCTTTTCCACACTCTCCACTGCTCTGAACCGTTGCTTGAAGTCCTGCACCTTCTTCACCTCTGCTTCCTGTAACCTCACCGTTCCACATGGGTCCCTGTCATTGACGCACGTATTATGTCTTACTGCGGCTAAGCTTCATTCCTCTGTTTTCCAGAGCAGACCTCCATCTCTCTAGATTTTCCTCCACCTGTTCCCTGCTCTCACTACAAATCACAATGTGATCTGCAAACATCATAGTCCACTTCCATACCTCCACAGGTATGTCATCGGGACCAACTGCCTTTCCACTCTTCATTCTCTTCAACGTCCTCCTCACTTTACTCTTACTAATCTTTTCTACTTCCTGCTCCACACCAGTCACCTCTTCTACTATTCGTTCCCTTTCATTTTACTCATTCATCAACTCTTCAAAGTACTCCTTCCATCTTCCTATCACACTCCTGGCACCTGTCAATACATTTCCATCCTTATCTTTAATCACTCAACCTCCTGCACATCCTTCCCATCTTCCCTTTAGCTGTAGTGGTCCAGTCATCTGGGAGCACTTCCTGACCACCCAGAGTCTGTCTCAGCTCCTCCCTGAAAACTACACAACATTCTTCCTTTTTCAACTTCTATCACTTCGTTCTCTGCTCTGCCTTTGTCCTCTTCATCTTCCCTACCACCAGAGTCATTTTATACACCACCATCCTGTGTTCTCTGGCTACATTCTCCCTTGCCAATACTTTGCAGTAGCTGATCTGTTTCAGATTACAACATCTACATAAGATGTAGTCCACCTGAGTGCTTCTACCTCCGCTCTATAGGTCACCCTATGTTCTTGCCTCTTCTGGAAGAAGGTGTTCACTACAGCCATATCCATCCTCTTTGCAAAGTCTACCACCATCTGTCCTGTATTCCTGTCCTGAAGACCACATCTGCCCATCATATTTTCATCACCTCTGTTCCCTTCATCTACATGTCCATTGAAATCTGCACCAATGACCACTCTCTCACCTCTGGGGATGCTCTGAATCACTTTATCCAACTCACTCCAGAATTTCTCCATCTCTTCTAACTCACATCCTATACCACTAACAACATTGAACATCACGCCTTCAATTTCCAGCTTCAGACTCATCAACCTGTCTGATACTATTTTCACATCTAGAACATTCCTCAAAAACTCCTCTTTTAGGATAACTCCTATTTCATTTTTCTTCCTATCTGACCCATGGTAAAACAACTTGAACCCTGCTCCTAAGCTTCTAGCCTTGCTACCTTTCCACCTGGTCTCCTGGACACACAGTATATCCACTTTCCTTCTCTGCATCATGTCAACCAACTCTCTTGCCTTCCCTGGCATAGTGCTACTGACAGTCCATACTGTCAGTCCTACATTCATAGCTTTTCTCTTCATTCTCTGCCTATGAACACACCTTCCTTCTCTCGTTTTTCGACCAACAGTAGTCCAATTTCCACCGGTATCCTGTAGGTCAATGGCACCGGTGGCGGTTGTTGTAAACCCGGGCCCGACTGATCCGGTATGGAAGTCATTTTCGGTTTGAAAGTCATGATTCGCATTTTTATTTTGGCATGTGTTTTATGTCGGATGCCCTTCCTGACACAACCCTCTGCATTTATCCAGACTTGGGAGTGGCACAAGAAGACACTGGCTTGTGTCCCCTTGCAGTCACATTCTATGAGCCTCTGCAGCCTATGTTTACCCATGATTCTCTTCTCTGTGTAGGTCTGTGTCGATGTTTACATATGTTGATGAAGTATAATTCCTCAAGTCCATTAACCCCAAAATGTCAGGTGACAGAGACAGAAATTTGCTGAAAGTAAATGTCAAGTAGCTAAATCAACTTTTGAATGAAAGATATGGGTGAAAGAGGCAACTGTTTTGCTGATGAGGAACTATACTTTGTAATTCCACACACGGTGCGTTTGGGTGAGTGAGACTTTGTATTAGGATGATTTCTTATTTCAATTTTTCCATCTTTAACATTTAAGTGACACAGTATAGTTTTTTATTAAGAAAAAAAATATAGAACCCTGTAGAAGCACAACTTATGACAAAACCTCAGCAGCTTTTCAAAACATGATCTGTGTTAAATCCACCAAAATCAAAAACTCCATAAAGTAAAAGATGTTAACATTTATACAAGTTGGCTGAAATCTTGGGCCTGTAAAACATACCATTTTAACCTGACATCTGTATCTGTTGGTGTGTCAAGTAAGGAACTGTCTATTTACTGTTATCTGTAACAAAGAAAGGTCTGCAGTGTTTTAAGTAATATGTATTTCTTTTCATGTTAAATCTCTTTAAATTCATAGTCATCGTTTAATTAAAACGCAATAAAAGTGCGAAAGCAGTCTTCCTGTACGTATCGTAGTATGCATTATCACAATCTAGCTAAACTGTCATTGACCTTGTGTCAAAGTTTTTTGCGGCAAAACTTAATATTTGTAAATCAGGCCCTTCAGTATCTGTAATAATTTTGTTAAAACGAAAGTTGTAAAGTCAGACAACAGATCATCAGTGTGTCAGATACACATTTATATCTACATTTATTTTTTCTGTTCACATTATTCTCTTTTATCATAAGTTGTGAACAGTAATAGTATTTCTTCCTCTCAATCAACAAAAAATACAGATACAATGTTATTTTTAACTTTTGATACTTTTGTACTTTATTTAAAAACTGCTTGCATAAAGTGGTACAACACTTTATCCCACCTTTTTTGCTCTGCAGTTCTCTGTCGATGTCTCTTTCCGTTTCAGTTTTTACCCAGTAGGAACTGCAACGTAATGATCAGTCTCTTTCTGTGCTTTAGATCATCGTTTGCTGGAGAAGTCTGACCTGCAGGCTGTCCTTTCTGAGCGGTATCAGTCTGAGAAATATGATGTACAGAGAGGACATGAGACTAGGTGAGCCCCTCGATGTGTCTAATAGTTTATACTCTTCTCAGGAGTTTGTAAAACAACTGGTAACCAGTCTTCCTGGGCTGCCCAGTTTTTCTTGACTCTTCATTGATGGTGGTCTTTAACTCTCTAATAGTGGAGCACTGTCATTAGTTTTGTTGTTGGTCCGTTTTTAGAATTGTAAAATACACAGCAGACAGTCACCTGCCCTGTCCTCCTAATGTATCCCCTCTACCACCTGCCCTGTATTTTAGCCTGGGCTCTGACTCAAGTCGTAGTGACGGTCTGCAGCAGGAAATGTCTCAGATGAGAATCAAACATCAGGAGGAGCTGACGGAGCTGCACAAGAAACGTGGAGAGGTCAGTTACCTGACATGCACAGGAAGTGATGTCCTCAACACGCTTGTCCTGATCAAACACAGGTAGTCCATCAGTCTGTACAGTTTGCCCTCAGGGGGTTAGTTAATAAAACAGAAGGTGAGAAGCTCGAGCAGTTGTGATTCATATTTGACCTTAAGCATTTTAACTGTTGTGATGGGTCACTGAGCAGCTTGAACTCTAAACTTTCTCAAAAAGGAAAGTTTTAAGCGTAGTCTTAAACATGTAGAGGGTGTTTGCCTCCTGAATCTGAGCTAGGGGCTGGATCCACAGGAGAGGGGCTTCATAACAAAAGTCTCTGCTGCCCATTCTACTTTTGACTATTCTAGGAACCACAAGTAGATGTGCATTCTGAGATCAAAGTGGTGAATTTATCCAAAATTGTACGGGAACATAATGGAGAAAAGCTAACGAAGGAGTTGGAAGACAGATGAGATTTCTCAACAGTGGAATTTCCTGTAAAAACTGCTGACGTTACACTAGAGGAGTTTAAAATAGTAAAGTTAAGACATATTTCTTTAGCGCATTCAAGGCAGGATCTTCACACCAAGTTTCAACTTGTCCTGAAAAACTTGTAAAGCCTAAAATCCAAAAATCTAAATTGGCATCAATATAGTTTGGGTTTTATTTGTCATTTGTGTTTACTGTGGTCACAGTTATGTTTTTTTTAGATGTAGATGAAAGTAACATAAACAAGCATTCATGGAAGACATTGTAAATGCTACATGCAAAGACTGTACGGCATTAATTAATCTGAAGCCCCTGTTCAGGATAAAACTTTACTGATTTAAGTTAAATTAATGTTAGTGGTTGAACCTG
Organism: Channa argus; assembly: GCF_033026475.1. NCBI lineage: Eukaryota > Metazoa > Chordata > Actinopteri > Anabantiformes > Channidae > Channa > Channa argus. The sequence continues at coordinate 29,363,723 of NC_090202.1, forward strand.
CGGACATTAACTTGCAACAGTGACTGGTTTAAAAACTAGAAGCCACTAGCTTAAAGTTTAGACTTATGTCAGGCTTTGCTAACAGAAGAAGCAGAAGCATTTCTGCACACTCTTGGGTTTCTACCGAAAGACTGTTTACTGATTAATTGTAGCTGTTATTTTTACTTAAATAAGTGATTTCTTCACACAAGAATTAATACTTAGTCGTAACATACGCTTGTATTGCACAAGCACCTGCTTTTGCAAAACATAACCAGCTAAAGTATACAAATTCCACATTTCACTTATATTAGCTTCGCTAGCTTAGCAGTTAAACATTAGCAATGGCTTCTCTGTCTCCCTCTGTCTCTCCTTCTCTCACTTGCTCGGTGTGTCTCATGTTCAGTTTTTCCTCTGCCTCCTTTAGTGATAATGGTATATGTAACAAGTGTAAGGTTTTTGCAGCTTTGGAGGCGAGGCTCACGGAATTGGAAGCACGGCTCCGCACCATGGAAAACAACTCCGCTAGTCAGGCCCTGGTAGCTGGTGCGGGCCGACCTAGCGTAGCCCCTGCTAGCTGTCCCCCGGCAGTTCCCGAGCAGCCGGGAAGCCAGTCCGGCTGGGTGACGGTTCGTAAGAGATCTAATGCTAAACAGACGCCCGAGGTTCACCACCAGTCGGTTCATGTTTCTAATCGATTTTCCCCACTCAGCGACACACCCGCTGAGAAACCAACTCTGGTAATTGGCAGCTCCATAGTCAGAAACGTGAAGTTAGAGACTCCAGCGGCCGTAGTCAAATGTCTTCCTGGGGCCAGAGCGGGCGACGTTGAATCATATTTGAAACTCCTGGCTAAGGATAAACGTAAATACAGTAATATTATTATTCACGTGGGAGTTTATGACGCCCGATTACGTAAATCGGAGGTCACTAAAATGAATGTTGAATCGGTGTGTAACTTTGCAAAAACAATGTCGGACTCCGTAATTTTCTCTGGTCCCCTGCCAAATCTGACCAGTGACGACATGTACACCCGCATGTCGTCATTCAACCGCTGGCTGTCTAGGTGGTGTCCAGCAAACGATGTGGGCTACATAGACAATTGGAAACGTTTTTGGGGAAAACATAGGCTGATTAGGAGAGATGGCATCCATCCTACTTTAGATGGTGCAGCTTTCTTATCCAGAAATATGGCTGGTTTTATTAAACAACCAAAAGTATGACAGTCCAGAGTTGAGCCTAGGATGCAGAGATCCAGATCCAGTCCTACACGCCTCTCTGCAGTGTCCTTACAACCGTCACCCCCCCACAACTCCCACATACCTATAGAGACTGTGTCTGTTCCCCGACCTAAATTACATAAAGTAAATATGACAACAAGAGGAGTTAATCATAATAACCTAATAAAAGTTAAGACTACTCCTCTTACAGAACAAAACCCCAAAACTATTAAATGTGGATTATTAAATATCAGATCTCTCTCTTCTAAATCTCTGTTAGTAAATGACTTAATAAGCGATCATCAATTCGATTTATTTTGTCTCACTGAAACTTGGTTGCAGCAGGAAGAATATGTCAGTCTAAATGAGTCAACCCCCCCAAGTCATATTAATTATCATGTTCCTAGAAGCACAGGCCGAGGTGGAGGAGTTGCAGCAATCTTCCATTGTAGCTTATCAATAAACCCTAGACCTAAACATAGTTATAACTCATTTGAGAGCCTTACTCTTAGCCTTTCACACCCAAACTGGAAAACTCAAAAACCACTATTATTTGTTATCGTGCACCGTCCTCCAGTCCCTTATTCAGAGTTTTTGATTGAATTTTCTGATTTTCTAGCTGATTTAGTGCTTAGTACAGATAAAGTCATTATAGTGGGTGACTTTAACATTCATGTAGATGCTGACAGTAACTGCCTGAGCACTGCGTTTAATTCATTATTAGATTCAATTGGTTTTTCCCAAAATGTAAATAAACCCACTCACTGTTTTAGTCACACGTTAGACCTTGTCCTTACGTATGGAATTGAAACGGATAATTTAACAATATGTCCTCACAACTCTCTTCTGTCTGACCATTTTTTAATAACATTTGAATTTACACTAACGGACTATATAGCAGTTAGGGAAAAATTCCACTATAGCAGATGCTTAAGTGAAAAAGCTGTCAACAAATTTAAAGAAATTATTTCTTCATCATTTGCTTCACCATATGTTAATACAATGGGAAGTAGTCTCCTTAATGTTACTCCTGCACAAGTAGATTATCTTGTTGACAATTCTGCAGCCTCACTACGTACAATACTCGATAGTGTTGCCCCTCTAAAAAAGAAGGCAGTAAATCAGCAGAGGCGATCTCCATGGTATAGTTCACAAACACGCAACTTAAAACAGGAAACACGAAAGTTAGAAAGGAAGTGGCGTTCCAGAAAGTTAGAAGAATCTCATTTAGCCTGGAAAAATAGTTTAAAAACGTACAAAAAAGCTCTCAGTGATGCCAGAACAGCATATTATTCATCATTAATAGAAGAAAACAAGAACAACCCCCGGTTTCTGTTCAGCACTGTAGCCAGGCTGACTAAGAGCCATAGTTCTGTTGAGCCTACTATTCCCTTAACTTTGAGCAGCAATGACTTCATGACCTTCTTTATGAATAAAATTGTAGCTATTAGAGAAAGTATTCACCAGATCCTCCCCCCAAAAATTACAGATAGATCTTCATGTACAGCAGTGCTAGAATCATGGATAAGGCCCCAATCCCTGTTAGACTGCTTTTTACCCATAGATCTCTCTGAGCTAACTTCAATTATTACCTCATCTAAACCAACAACCTGTCTGCTAGACCCTATTCCAACTAAGCTGCTCAAGGAAGCTTTACCCTTAATAGATACGTTCATATTAGATATCATCAATCTATCTTTAGAAACAGGCTATGTACCACAGGCCTATAAGGTAGCTGTAATTAAACCATTACTTAAAAAACCCTGTCTTGACCCAGGTGTTTTAGCCAATTACAGACCAATATCTAATCTCCCCTTTATTTCTAAAATAATTGAAAAAGTAGTCGCAAAACAATTATGTGATCACCTTCATAGGAATAATTTGTATGAAGAGTTTCAGTCAGGATTTAGAGTTCATCATAGTACAGAAACTGCACTGGTAAAAGTCACCAACGATCTTCTCATGGCCTCAGATAATGGACTCATCTCTATACTTGTTCTGTTAGATCTTAGTGCCGCATTTGATACCATTGATCATAACATTTTATTACAGAGACTGGAACATGAAATTGGAATTACAGGAACTGCACTAGGTTGGTTTAAATCCTATCTGTCTGATAGATTTCAATTTGTTCATGTTAATGATGAATCCTCCATGCACACAAAGGTTAGCTATGGAGTTCCACAAGGCTCTGTGTTAGGACCAATACTTTTTACTTTATATATGTCTCCTTTAGGCAACATTATTAGAAAACACTCCATAAATTTCCACTGTTATGCTGATGATACCCAGCTATATTTATCTATGGAACCAGATGAAAATAATCAGTTAATAAAGCTTCAAGCATGCCTACAAGACATCAAGGCCTGGATGTCCCACAATTTTTTACTTTTAAACTCAGACAAAACTGAAGTCATAGTATTTGGGCCCAAAAATATCAGAGATATGATGTCCAACCATATTGTTACCCTAGATGGCATAAGTCTGGCCTCCAGTACTACTGCAAGGAACCTTGGAGTTATTTTTGATCAGGATCTGTCCTTTAAGTCACATATAAAACAAATCTCTAGAACAGCCTTCTTCCACCTACGGAACATTGCCAAAATTAGGAGCATACTGTCTCAAAGTGATGCCGAAAAACTGGTCCATGCATTTGTTACTTCTAGGTTGGACTACTGTAATTCCCTACTTTCAGGATGCCCCAGTAACTCCCTAAAGAGCCTGCAATTAATCCAAAATGCTGCAGCAAGAGTGCTGACTGGAACTAGCAAGAGAGATCATATTTCACCTTCACTAGCTTCTCTCCATTGGCTTCCCATTAAATTTAGAATAGAATTTAAAACCCTGCTTCTTACATATAAAGCTCTGAATGGTCAGGCTCCATCATATATAGAAGACCTCATAGCACCATATCATCCCAGTAGACCACTTCGCTCTCAGAATGCAGGCCTACTTGTGGTTCCCAGAATTTCCAAAAGTAGAATGGGAGGTAGAGCCTTTAGCTATCAAGCTCCTCTCTTGTGGAACCAGCTCCCAGTTCAGATTCGGGAAGCAGACACCCTCTCTACTTTTAAGTCTAAGCTTAAAACCTTCCTCTTTAATAAAGCATATAGTTAGTTATAGTTATGCTGCCATAGGCTTAGACTGCTGGGGGACCCACCCCCCAATGCACTGAGCTCCTTTCCTCCTCTTGACCATCTCTCCTCTCCTCTCACCCCGCAATTCTCACCACTGTATGTCATTAACTCTGTGTGCTCTCTCCCGTAGTTGTCTTTATCCTCCTCTGTCCCCCTCTCTCTGTCCCTTTCTGCAGGTGTCCCCCGGCTTTGAAGCTGTGTGTCTTCCAGCGTGCAGCTACTGGTCCTACCAATCTGCCCGATGTTTTGTTGTTGCTTTTTGTTGCTCTGTTCTTTTCTCTCTCCCCTTTCCACTCACCCCAACCGGTCGAGGCAGATGGCCGTCCACCCTGAGCCTGGTTCTGCTGGAGGTTTCTTCCGTTAAAGGGAGTTTTTCCTCTCCACTGTTGCCTATGGCTTGCTCCAGGGGGAATTGTTGGGTTCTCTTTATATATCTTTATAATCTTGACTTTATTCTGTAAAGTGCCCTGAGATGACTTTGTTGTGAATTGGCGCTATATAAATAAAATAAAGTTGAATTGAATTTAATCAGTCAAGTCCATTAGAATGATCAAAAATACAAACTAAACACCGGCAGAGCTGTGATGAGAGCCATGATTTAATGTTTGCTTGCGCATTAACAGACCTAATTTGTGGTAAGGTGCAATCAGGTGAAGCTTTAAGAGAAGTAACGCTAGGTGTTAGGAAATTGTGTTTTTAATGTGTCAAGATTTTACTTAATGGGTTTTGTTTCCTTTCTTTATTTTTATTTTTTTACTTTAGAAGGAAACCCTGGTTATTTTCAGACTAAATTGACAATCATCATCTAATCAACAGCATTGCTCTGGGTTTTTTTATTTAGGCTGCTTTTCAGGTTCCTGACTTCGGGAAAGGTGGGGAAGAGAGGATTCAAGTCCTGGAAAGTGACGAAGTGTGTTTGTGTTTTTCTGCTGCAGCTGGCCCAGTGTGTGATCGAGCTGAACAACCAGATCCAGCAGAAGGACAAAGAAATCCAGAGCAATGAGGCCAAGTCAGTTCCCATTTAAGTGGTTTCATGTAATGTTCCTACCTGAGACAGGTGATCATACACAGGTAAATGATCATCTCTGTGTTTTCAGGATGCTGGAGTACCAGCAGCAGATTGTCAGTCTAGAGGGAGACTGTCGAGAGCTGAGAAGCTACCTACAGGTAGGAACACTTTACCTAAAGCAGTCACACACATGAAGGATGATGAGGCTAATGATTAGCAGATACAGTCTAACACAGCTGAAGAAACAAAACTTTTAACATGGCAGTGAAAGTTAAAATTTTAACATCTGGCAATAGCCAGTGATGATGGGATGAAGGTCAGTGATGAACAGTAAAAGGTCTGATTAACCACAATCCTCTTCTGCTGCCCTCTGGCTCCCGGCAGCCCCTAAACCCTGCCCCCATCATGCTCTAGTGGTGCAGTGATGGTCTCAGTGGCTGCTGACACACAGGAAGTGGCATCACATTGAGTCTTTACAGAGATGGTTTGACTCAGTGATTCACATCCAACAGAACCATTCAGTATGGAGCGTCAGGGTGAGGAAGAGGAGGGAGCTGATCTGAAGTTTTCAACCTGAGACCTTCAACATTTGCTCAGGGTGGAAAAATAGATGTGTTTACAAGTGTGTTTACAGAAGAAATAAACATCCTGAATTAACAAACAAGTTAATCACTTAACTCACCAAATTTTGAATGATTAAAGTCTAAAATTATGTTTTGAAAATCATAAAACTACAGTGTGCAGTATTCTCTGCTCTGAAATGCTGTTAGTGTAGGATGAGGCTTCATTGGGTACATATGTCATTGTTACATTGTTTTGTCCATATAGTAAATGGTCTGCACTTATATAGCGCTTTTCTATCTGTTTGTACTTGATGTGCTTTACCCTGCTACAAAACCACAGGCCATACAAGAATGTTTTTTATCATCAAACCATGCTTGCAGCCCTACCTAAGAAATCCTGACCACAGAAATTATAATCTGTTTAATGGTCTAACCATACAGTGCAGTAGTACGTAGTTAAGGCATGTCACGTTTTCAGCAATAATTTTCTAACATTTATAATGTATTAAAAACAAATCAGCGATCATCCTTTACACAGACACTGCTGATCTTCTGTTTCCCCCACAGGATTTGGAGAGAGCCAACCAGACCCTGAAGGATGAGTATGATGCCCTGCAGATTACCTTCTCTGCTCTGGAGGAGAAGCTCAGGAAAACCACTGAGGATAACCAGGAGCTGGTGTCTCGCTGGATGGCAGAGAAAGCTCAGGAGGCAAACAAGTTAAATGCTGAGAATGAGAAGGACAGCAGGTAGACACCCAGAGGAAGGGATGTGTGGTGGATTGTTCTCTGGTTCTGTACCTAGTTAACCCTTTGACTGATGTGTGTTTCAGACGGCGGCAGGCCAAGCTGCAGAAGGACCTGGCAGATGCTGCCAAGGAGCCTCTACCAATTGACCCGTCAGTAGCTTTAAGGCTTTTTCTGTACAGCCGATTTATTAAAGTCTAAATCTCAGAACTCACGTTTTACTCTCAGGGATGATGACATTGAAGTTCTGGCTGAGGAAGGAGGGAAAGGCGGAGAAGATACATCCCCAAACAGACCACTCAGCAGAACTCCCAGGTGGGTACTAAGGCTGTTATGTGTCATTTGCAGGGAAAATGGGGAGAGGAGAGACAAACTGTAATTAGTCTTCCTTTATGATCTTTAATTTACACTGACCAGAGTTGGCATAAAAATAATAGATGATGATGATGTTGTACACCTGAAATAGTGAAGGTCAGTTGATCATCAGAACATTGCTTTATTTTTTGATGGAAATGCTGAGACATAATCTCTATATCCAATGTGTGACGTCTGAAATTCTGATTTACAGAGAAACTGATTTATTTTATAGATTGAATTGTGTTAAAATAGAATATTTTTAGCACATTCATTAATTTATTGTCAAAATATGTTCGTTTATCAGAAAAAAGTCTTGCATTCTGTGGTGTCAGGTTTTTGAGACTGAATATCTTGACGGATTTGAAGACTTGTCATTCTCATTTTCTGACTATCCTTTGTGTTAATGTTTGTGCAGTAAGAAAATCTCTCAGCCTCCTCCTGGTGGTCTGCTTGACTCCATCTCCAACATATTTGGGTGTGTAGACAAAAGATTTTCTGCTCAGTATCCATCTGCCTGTCCTGAGTCTGTCCTGGTCTATGTAGGTCTGGACTAGGGCTGCACAAATTGGGGAGAAAATGATATTGCAGTGTTTTTTTCCCTCGGCGCTATATCTATCTATCTATCTATCGATCGATCGATCGATCGATCGGTATGAAAGCATTCCACCCGATGATTAAATGGCTCCATGTAGGGGGAAGAAATCATTATAGCACACTTTGTAAGTTAGTGCCTCTGCATAGAAATGCTTTTTGTTGCCTTTTTTCTTTCCCTTTTCAGTCTCCTCTTGATTCACTCTCTTAAATGTAAAATGCCTTTGACATGTGGTCGGGAAGCACGGGTGTGAACTTCTGACCTTGTGGTCGGTGGACGTCCACTCTATCAACTGAGCCACTGCCGTGCCGCCTTCGTTTTAAAAATGTGACACATTAAGGAACACTGAAGCATGCAGTGTGGATACAGGTGCTGTGAAGTTACTTCCAATCTGTAATGCAACAATGTGAGAAACTCAACATTTAAAATGCTATAATGCTTTTTACTAGCATTAGCAAACTCTAACATTTGTTTCGATTCTAGCATTACACAAATGATTGGGAAAGAAATGGGGACACAGTGTTAACAGGGGACAAACTTCCTGAATAGGGAACTTAGTGTTGCAAAAACGAGCACTCCTAGAGACGAAACCAGGCATACTTCTGTAGTTTACTGATTGAAAATGAGAACTCTTGCCATCACGTCCTGTATTGTGACTAATGTCAATGTGCAAATCGCGATGATAGTGGTTAATCGATATAATGTGCAGCCCTAGTCTCGACAATTCATGTTGTGATTGATCACCTGTTTTATCTACCTATCTGTCTGCAGCTTGTCAGACTGTGCTCAGCCAGGACTCCACCAACATTCCAGGTGAAGGAGCCTGTGTGTTCACGCCTGTGAACATTTGATTGACAGGTCTCTGAGGCCACATCCACCTTAAATCCAGCTAAAATCATGAACAATTCCTTTTTTGGTTCTGACTCAAACAGAGCTTTGCTACAACCTTGACTCACAATGTGGATTCATAGATTTTTACATAATGTTGAGGGATGTTTTAGGCTTGCAGTAATTTACTTACAACATGAAATGAACAGTGAGCATACAAAGTGACTTAGAACATCAAGGGTAAAGGGACTATAGATTCCTTCAGTGGTATAATGCTAAGATGGGGGTAAGGCAGGGACCCGGGTAAGGCAGATAGTTCTGATCCGGTTTCTGCTGAAAGTAGATTTTCCTCTTCACTGTCACCTAGTGCTTCTTCATACGATTTGTCGAGGTTTTCTCATCTCTATACTATTAGTGAAAAACATATCAGTTAGTTCAAAGGTGAAGACCCAGACTATGTCTATAATAATCAGTATGTTTTAAAATACCCCTCACCAATAAAACTCCTTCCCAGGCTGTTTTAGCATTTAGCTCCATTCAATATAAATACCAGTAGATGGGGAAACGGTAGTTTCTCCTTCTACTGAGCATGTGTGTAGGACTGACAACAAAGCTAGCCTCAGAACACCAAATGCGGTATAAAATGTCTGGTTCTGTTCTGCACAGTGTTTATATTGAGCAGACATCAATTGTGACTGTTTTTAGTCACAATTGATCACTACTGCCACCATCTGTTTGGCTAGCGATAGAACAGCAGGCCTGTCTTGTTAAAGCAGCACAGTTGGAGGCACAGAGGTCCAGAGGTAGAAAAGTAAAACAGAAACCAGCCATAACACAAACTGAACTTTGTGAAGACACTGTTTTGTAACCAAACATGTGGCTGCAGCAGAAGCTTTACAATCGTGCAACAACTTGACTTGAAGTATTTTGTACACATTAACAGAAATAATGAACAGTTGTTTCTTTTCTGGGTCTCCTCATCTGTCTTCCACACATTCTCAGTGGAAGCAGAATCGCTTGCTCAGGTGAGACATGTGTACGCCACGTGTTCCAAATGGTTCTTGTCATGTTTGTAGATATTAGCTGGATTAGTGGAGAAAGGAGCCTGACTGGGGACAGAGTCTTAACCAAACATTTCTGTGCTTACTAATAGAGACCACTCACATAATGTCTTCACAGCAGTTGTCCTGTTGCACTGTGTTACAGCACTGCAATCAGCTGTAATCAGATTCTCTGACGGTGTCTGTACATATGGCTTTGTCATTAAATTGTTCTGTGATTGGCTGACAGCAGGTTGTCGCCATCATAGAGCTCTGAGCAGAATGAAGTGTGGTCTGGCAGATCAGTTGGTCAGAGTGTGAGCACACAAAGTACTAAGCCTGAGTAACCTAAGTAAACCTGTAATTACTAGATATAGTTTGATTAGATTCACGTGTTCCACTGAGACACACCTTTCCTCCAAAACTATATAAATGTTTTAAGTCAAATGTTGTGAATTTGTCAGCTACTGTTAGATTAGTTTCTCCCACAATTGCAGGTGAACCCAGACCCAGTTAAATGTTTGCACTTGATTTTAATCACGGCGTGAAGACTGACTTGGACCAGAGTCCAGAGAACATTTTTACGTTATCACACCTGTCATCATTATTCTACTGTTACTATCAAACCTGACACTAACACTTGTTAATCTGTCATCAGTGATCAAAGCTTGTGGTAGTAATGTAAAACCCCAACACACACACCTGACAGCTGATGTTAACCCAGACAGATCGTAGCTCTCTGTCTGCAGAGCATGAATTAACCTTCTGTGACTGAGACTGTACCATCTCTCTTCCTGTCTATCAGACTAAATCTTACCATGCATTGTTGTTCTGTCTCTCAGCAAACGTCGATCCACCAACTCATTCAGCACTTCCCCTGAAGCTTCTGAGCCTCCATCAGGAGTTGGTGCAGAGGTTCGAGTCCCAACCACAGCTTTGCACGTCTTTGTAAGTATTTCAGCTTCTTCACCATTACCACATGTGTGATGGTCTGACTAGAAAACCAACTCAGAACGATCACATGTCCTGTAGTATAGGTTGTTCACACGGGGTCTGCAGCTTAAGCTAGCTCTGCTCCCTTTTTCTTTACTCATTTTTGTTGTATGTCTTTAGTTTTAAAAACTGAAAAGCATGATAAGTCTTTCTTTTGTAATAAACAGCATCAGGGGTAAGACAGAGAGTTAAACTTTGTTTCAAATCAGATCGATAAATTGATCAAAACTTTCAGTGCAGGCCATAAAAGTAAAACTGTAAGATCTGCAGCTGCAGATTTAATCCACATTTAACTCAATGCACCTATCAGACCAGACACTGAACCGTAAAAGGTCTGATTACCCACAATCTCCTGCTGGACTCTGGCTCCCATAAGGTCCGGCTGTGTCACCATAATGCGTAGGGGTACAGCGATCTCACATCCTGGCAGCAGCTGCCAGGATGTGAGATCATTGAGTCTGTACAGAGATTGTATTGGCTCAGAGAACCAACAGAACCAATCAACCTGGAGCGCCACGGTGAAGAGGAAGGGAAGAGAGCGCTGACTTTTTCAACCTGAGATCAACAAACTGATTAGGAACATTTCGAAAAATTGATCTCTGTAACATCTGTGTCTGTTCAGGAAGCCCACGATGGCGAAGTAAATGCTGTTAAGTTCAGCCCTGGCTCCCGTCTCCTGGCCACAGGTGGGATGGACCGCAGGGTGAAGCTGTGGGAGGTCATTACAGGTGAGGAAAACCTGGGTTTAAATACTAAGGAACACTCAGAAGTCTGGGTACCACAGTTTAATTTCAGCATTCAGTTTATTTAAATATATTTCTTATTTAATATATAGTATTTAAATATATTTAATAAAAACAGTTCAAAAAGAGGTAGTGAGAATTATATTTTACAATTCAACTAGTGTCGATTCACACCCAAGTCATTGCAAGGTGCTTTACATAATAAAGTCAAGACTATAATTATGAGCAAGCCCTAGGTGTTGTTGGAGAGAAAAAAACACCCTTTAACAGAATAAACCTCCAGCAGAACCTGGCTTCAGGTGGGCAGCCATCTTCCTTGACTGGTTGGAGTGAGTGGAAAGTGATGGGATCACAGCTCCAAAGCTGGGGACATCTGCAGAGAGAGAGACAGAGAAGACACAAAGTTAATGTCATATGAGTTGACATATAAATGCATAAAGAGAGCAGTTCAGTGCACTGGGGAGTCAGTGAGCAGCTATAAGCTTTATCAAAAAGTATAGTTTTAGGCCTGGTAGTAGAGAGGGTGTCTTGATAGCTAAAGGCTCTGTCACCCATTCTACTTTTGGAAAATCCAGGAACAACAAGTAGGCCTCCATTCTGAAATTGAAGGGGTCTATTGGGATAATACGGTACTTTCTGATGTAATGGAGCTTAACCATTACAAGCTTGGTATGTAAATTAAATTCTATTTTAGATTTTATGGAAAGCCAATTGAGAGATGCTAATGAAGTAGAAATATATCTGTTACTAATTTTAGTCAGTGACACTTGGATTGTTTTGAGGCTTTCTAAGCAGTTACTGGGACATACTAATAGTAGTTTATTCCAGTAGTATAAATTCATGGACTAGTTTTTAAGCATCGTGCTAAGACAGGATGATCAAAAATGGAACTCCATATCTATACTATAAATATCTTCCGGCATTTTAGTCAGAATAGGTTCTAAGAGACATGTTGATAGTTTAGACGAAGCAATTGTTAACATTAGCTCAAAGAAATATATAGGGAATAAGCAGTCTAAGAGGAATTTGGGTCTTATTGATGTCTCTTGAGCTGTACATGTATCTTAAGTACCTTAACAGCCTCTACTGACACTGACTGCTACCGTCTGTCTATAGTGTTTTTAGATTTGACCTAAGCTGAAACCTAAAAATGAAACATTGGTTTGAAATGATGCACATGTCTCAGCTGCTGATTTAACCTCTGATGGTTAATGCTTAGGTCGCTGTGAACCTAAAGGCGCTCTGACTGGGAGTAATGCAGGAATCACCAGCATCGACTTCGACAGTGCCGTAAGTCTGCGCACCGATGTCCTGCAGCATGATTTCACTGGTTCATCCTGTGTAACAATACATTATAGACAAATTAGTCTTTGAAAGGGGCTTAAGAGACAATTATTAGATCTTTAAACCAATACAAACAGTCACGTCTTACATTATCCTGACTTTTTTTTGGAGTGAGCGTATGTGTAAGTGAAACTGTCAGTGAGAGACTGCAATGTCCATATGTTGTTTGTGAGCTTGTGCATGCAGCACACTGCTCTGTCTTAAATGGTAAATGGTCTGCACCTATATAGCATTTATCTACTTATTAGTACTCAAAGCGCATTACACTGCTTCTTATTTACCCATTTGCACTTACAAGCACACACACAACAATGTTCTGCTATGCAGCTGGCCATCACTCACTGGGAGCAACTAAGTTGGGGTTTAGTGTCTTGCTCAAGGACACTTCTTCTGCCAAACGACTATGTGTAAATGTAGCTTAAGTTTAATACCATGTTGTGCCTCCATCGCATGCTGATTACACATTGAAGTTGAGCAGATTTTCACATGTGTAGACACTTGTCCCACTCTGGACAATGTCCAAGGCTAAATCTTTCTAACATTGCCCAATGTTCATTTTTTAAACAGGCTTTACAGTTGGGCTGATGAAGGGACATTTGTACTGCATAAATGTATATTAAACAGTTGATGGGGGAGTTTTAGGACATTTCTAAATAAGGAGATGCAGATTTTGCACCCAACTGTACCTGCAGGGTTAATGCTGTTGTGTAACTGTTTTCAGGGCTCATACCTGCTTGCTGCCTCCAATGATTTTGCCAGTCGGATCTGGACTGTGGACGACTATAGACTGAGGGTAAGCTGTTCATTATGCTCTAATAGTTCATCTCTGTGTAGCTGGATGGATTTAACTGAACTTGTAGCAGTAAACAACTACTGGAATTTCCAAACTTTATAATGAAGGATCAAATTAAACTGTGGACATTGTGCTGGGTTGTAGAATTCACCACGTATTGTCATTTACCCCATCCTCACTCATTCTGCTCCTTAGTGGGTCAACAAATCCTGATGTTCTGAATGTTACCCTGAAGTCACAGGATACACTGCTGCAGAGAAGACCAATTATATGTTGCCAGTGCTGCTTTGACACTAAAAGGTTTAGGTCAGTTGGCAGTGATTGTAACGGCAGCATCTACACAGTTGTTTAAGTGTTTGGTTTTTGTTCAGTGATTTTGTCGTGTCAGAGAAAACAAGTAAGGGAAATATTCTGTAAGAGATTTGTTTGCTGCAGAGCTTCACTACACTGCACTATTTTACAAGTTTAGACCTGGTTCCAGAATTAAGCAGGCAGACCCCATCCTCCATGGTTCATGTTCAAAAAGGAGAAAACAAATGGCAACAAGACTGTCGAGGTTTGTTTGTTTCTGTTGATCTGATGGCACATACACACTGACCAACTTGTCATGGGATGAACACACAGTCAATGTTACCAACTGAGTTTATGTAATATGTAGACAAATTTAAAAACATATAAATCACATTGGGGGGAAATCAAAAAATGATTTGAAACCAGTATAATGTGATGGCACAATAAACATTCTACTTGCCATCTTTCTCTTTATGGCAGAATTTTTGTTAAACTGTTGAGGCCAACAAACTGGAACTTACCCTGTGTAGTCTGTCAGATTCAAACATACAATCAATTGAATTTATTTTTGCTTATGAGTGGACTTGGTTCAACACCACAAAATCATATTGTCAGACCTAATGTCACTGCTCTGCATCCAGTTTCAGGTTGTGCACACACACCTGCAGAGCATGGAGGCCATGGAGGATCAGTGAAATGTACATTAAGTTGTGTTCATACAAAGCCCTTCTTGCAGGGTTGTGTGGAGGTGTGACCATTTTTGTTTGTGTTACGATCAGAAAAAAGAATTTGATTTCTCTGATTAAATTATTTGTTCTCACAAATGCCAATCCCTCTCTGCATTTACTCACTATGTCCCTACCACTGCTCTCACTCACTGAGCTGGGGAGGAGGGGACATTTAAATGGTGTGTTTAAGGACAACAACGGAAAAATCATACGGCCTTTAGTAAGTCAACAACATTTGCCTCTGCGCAACAGCTGGTTCTTTCTTAAAGTAAAAAAGAGTGGAGTGGATGTAGGACAGGCAGTAAAATTTAGGCACAATGGTAAAGAATGGCTCTCTGATCCCTTCATACCCTTCCGCGAGATGTTAAAAAGTAGCAAATTGGTCATGAACATAACATTGCCAAATTTTTTTTCGCTTGTTGTGTAGGCATGGTGGGGGGGACTCTTTAGTAGGGCGGGCCACTATGCTTGTTTCCAATTTAGGGGAAACATTGTCTTTTTATTTAGACTGCAGCTTTAAACTAAATCAGCTTTTCCTGAGGAATAAACGGCATATTTGATCAATGATAGATTCAGTAATCTGTATTGATGATCAAAGTGCCTAATGATGCATCTCTGTTGGTCAATGATGTGATGTAAAAGGTCTGAATCTCAGACCCCACCTCCCATTTTGGCTCCCAGCAGCTCCTGCTCTTAGCTCCCATCATGCTCAAGTGGAGCAGTGGTGGTCCCAGCAGCTGCTGACAGATAGGAAGTGACATCACAGTAAGAGCCTGTAGAGAGATCCTATTGGCTCATTGATAACGTCCAACAGATCCAATCCGCCTGGAGCTTAGGTGGGGGTGGGGCCTGAGCACTGATCTCACTCTTCTACTGAGACCAATAAAACAGCTGAGAAATTTTTCACACATTAGATCCAGCTTAACTATTGAGCTGTATTATTAAATACGATTTTATTTTCTAATAGAATATTTAAATACTGATTTAGTCAATATTGTGGCATGGTAATATATATTGACATACCAATATGTCAGTAACCACCTGACATGTAACAAGTAAATATGTAAAAACATGTAAATATTAAACAAAAGAGGGCCGATGATTAATCCCTGGTGATCTTTTTATTTATACCTGTTGGGATGCTGAAGAGCAGCAGGATGTCTGGAATAGTTTGTAATTGTTGCAGCAGTTGCATTGAGACTTTGTTGGTGATTTAATCATCCCAATGGGAAATTAACAAAGTTTCAAAATTCATAAATTTTCTAACTTTACACTAAATCATCTGCTGGTGAGTGACTTGTACATTTAGGCTTGTTAGAAATTGTCACGAAGATGTGATGGTGACGTAATGACACTATTCTACCTTATCTGAAATTGACCAATCCTCAGAAGGTTTATGTGCTGTGCAAATGAATTTTATTTAATGACAGAATTCAGATTGTGGTTTCTATAAATTTCTTTTGTGTCTCCACTAGCACACTTTAACAGGTCACAGCGGTAAGGTGTTGGCAGCTCGTTTCTTATTGGACAATGCTCGAATAGTCTCTGGAAGCTATGACCGGACACTCAAACTATGGGACCTCCGCAGCAAAGTCTGTACGTGACTGGTCGGTTTATTCTGACTAATGTTTATTTTTTTTGGTTTCTGTAGTAGCACAGAGCAAATCTGATTTAAAAATTAATCATTTTCATGTTAAACCGAACTATTTTTCCATTAAGAGACTAAAAGTAGAGAATTTAGTGTAAAATCTGTTATTTACCCTATAGTGAAAAAATATTTCTGAATACAAACCTTTACAGGCTGAGGTCATCTCTTTTAAGGTGTTTAACACTGTACCCGTCACCTCCTTTGTTACCTGTACAGGTATGAAGACGGTGTTTGCTGGTTCGAGCTGTAACGACATTGTCTGTACAGAGCAGTGTGTCATGAGTGGACACTTTGATAAGAAAGTTCGATTCTGGGACATCAGGTGATTTTGGTTTTATTTAATTTCTAGTAGAGTTGTCTGTAGTAATCAGAAGAACCAGTGGCTAAAGCAATCAAAGTGTTTTAGGAATAAATAACCACTGTGTTTTAACTTCAGTAACACCTGACTTTGATTGTGTTGTTGTAATATTTTTGTGTCAGAGCGGAGAGTATAGTGCAGGAGCTAGAGCTGCTGGGCAGAGTGACGTCTCTGGATCTAAACCATGACCGAACTGAGCTGCTCACCTGCTCCAGAGACGACCTAATTAAGATCATCGACCTGCGCGCCAACGCTGTCAGACACACGTTCAGGTGTGTTGGTCCTGACCTTTTTTTTGATTGGCGTGTCAATTTCAATGGCTTTTTAGCCTATTCAGCATGTCAAACCATTCTGATTGGCTGTTCAGTTTAGTGACTGAGTATTAAGAATAATACCACAGTATTAATAGTATTTCCCGTACGATTTGTAACTTCTCTTTCACTTCCTCCGATGCAAGTGGCAAACATACAGCGCTACATGCATACACTTATCCCAAACAAAGGTGACATGAGGTGACACAGTAATTGGTCCTCATCACTGCCTGTTCTGTGATGTGATGTAGGCTACTAACTCTGTGTGTGTGTTCAGTGCCCAGGGCTTTAAGTGTGGAGCTGACTGGACCAGAGTCACCTTCAGGTTGGTTCAAAACACACATTTGAACACAGACTTTCTCCCTTTGTTAGTGAAAGTGTTTCTCAGAACTGTATTTGATGTGTTTTCAGTCCTGATGGCAGCTATGTGGCCGGAGGATCAGCTGATGGAGCTCTGTATATCTGGAATGTCTTAACGGGGAAAGTGGACCGGACTCTGGACCGAAACCACCAGTAAGAACAGCACCTATCCCAGAACTTTCAGCTAGTTGAGCAGATTAGACGAGTGTCTACTTAGTCAGACAATGAGAACTCTGCAAAAGCAGCGCATCTCCATCATCGATATCTTCTCTAACCTGATGTTGCTCTAATGTCTGTTGCAGCTCTGCCATCAACTCTGTGTCCTGGTCCCCTTCAGGAGCATATGTGGCCAGTGTGGAGAAGGGCAGCAAGGCCATCCTGTGGTCTGACATGTGAAGGGTGTCCCAGCTGAATACTGATGGAGACAGAGACTCTGACCAGTGAGAGGCAATGAAATGCTGGGAGCTCTTCCTTATGTGGTTCATGTTGTAAAACTGACCAGCTGACAGAGGACAGGACTGAAACAAGAGCTGCTGCTCTCTAAGTCGCCTTCACGATGAACAGAAAAACGGCTTGAATCACGTGTTTACCTTTTATCTGTTTTAATGTTCTTCAGTGTTTGAATTCTGACAGTAAACCAAACCTGCCCCTTCAGTTTGCTGATGTTTAATGATGTGTTGATGATGAAGGAAAACAGACTCTTTACACCACTCAACGGGGCTGAAATATGGTCACACTAACAGCTGCTCTGGTTTCTGCAGATTCTGAGTACTGGTGAAAGCAGCAGCATCAGGTGTGTTCACTAAAATGCCTGTTTTGTGTGAATGTTAAGATTTCCAGCAGACGTCAGACTTCTCCAGCTGTTGGAGCTCAGAATAGCAGAGCATGAGTACCTTCATGCAGTAGGTACCGAGTCACTGATGCTGTTTGAGTGTTGTCTGTCTAAGTCTCCTGAATAATTAAAACCCTGCAGCACTTTGGATCAATTAACTTTTGAAATAAGCCTGAGATATTCACTGAGTAAGAATTGTTCAAATCCACATTTATTCAGTGATTCAAAGGCTGCAGGTTGTCACAACCTAAAGGTGTTGATAAACATCAGGAGCCATGAGACTGTTAAAGTAATAAAACAAGTGTATACACCCCTGAAGAATTTATTTTTGTCTCATTTCTGCTTCTTTGTCCTGTGAAAAACATTAACATAAAAAAAACTTTAAACTGTGGGTAATTGTTTTATACAGTGGACAGTCAACTGTTCAATCTCAGATTAAAACTCCAGTAAGAAGTCAGAAGACACACATTCTTCACTGTTTAAATGTCATTGCAACCCACATAAGTACACGTCCAGAACGTTAGATTTTATTTGTAAGCTACAGTAGGCAGCATTTTTCAGAGATCTGCATTGTAATTTCCTGTGGAGAGGTTTAGATCTTCACATGCTTTTGACTAAGACCTAACCAGCCAAAACAATTTCTGTTTGTGTATTTATGCTAATTGACAAACTGCCTGAAGGTTTGTGCAGAGGCTAAAGTGAGAAGCAACAGCATAATGGAGCAGGAAGAGAAAGGACTGATTCAAAGTCTTCCCCTATCTCAGTTGGATAAGTGATTGATGTCACTGAAATAGTGAACTATAAGCAAGAATCCCTATAAAAGCAGATTTTCCTGCTTTAATCATTGCCCTTGTTAACATTGACCTTCAACAGATCAAGTTTTTGTTAGTGTTGCTCAGCAGTGAAAAACACTTAAACTGGGTGAGATTTCGGAACTGATTCTAAATGAGAACAGACCACTAACGTGAAGGCACTGATGTTTGGGCTGCAGTAAACATTGTCTTTCATTCAGTAGTTATCTTTTGTTGGTTTTATTCCACTCTTGTAAATTGATCAAATTAAGTCAATTGCATTTGTACGTCAAACTTAACTTCAAACAGTAACTCTGACAAATCTGGCATTCCACTGATCAGCTTTTGCAGAAATTCAAGTTTGGCTGCTTTTAAATAATGCAAAATAAAATAAGTTCATGCCCAGTAAACCAATTATGAGTTTATTTATTTGGCTGTTCCTTTATAGTTAGTGACCTGTCATTTTCAGTGTTGATTAGAACTAAAATGGCCAAACAAAAACATCTTTCCTCCTTCAGTCTATACTTATCTTGAGAAAGGAAGGTTATATTCTGAGCTATGGCCAAGAAATTTAAGGTTTCTCCAAAGGGGTAAATCTCCAGACCATAGAATTGCTGCTAATCTAATCAGGACAGAAAATACAAAGGAAGGACCAAGTGCACATCTGCCAAAAGAAGACTTGGTTAGACTTTGTTGAATAAAACGAGAGAAACTTAGGTCTTAGTATGATGTATTATTGACTTTATATGAGCAATTGTGGCTTTAACTGTATAGCGAGGGAAAGAAAATGCTGTTTTCTGACACTATATTATAAGCCCTCATTGTGACATTGGCAAAAACAATTTTTTTGGCAATGTCACAACACCACAACCTTTTTAAGTACAATGCACTACAAATAGATGTGGGGACATACTCCAAAATAATTAAGAAAAACCTAAAATTGTTCTGAACTTTTATTAATAAAACATTGTACAAATACATTAATAAAATGTTAAAATAATAATATATATTTATTGGCTGACTTTGCTGTTAGCAGTTTAGCAAAATCCTATTATGGACTATTTTTAATTATTTAGCTTCATCGGTTTGACCAGAGACCACTTATAAAAACAACCCTATTTTGATTTTTCTGCAGTACCTGGGCAGGTAGATACAATATAAACACTTAGTGGGTAAACAATTAAACCAATATTTATTACATCATCAAGTGTTTTTATGTGTTCCCCCTTCAGGACCCACCATGGTTGGTTTTAGACTGAACCAGGACTGACCTAGAAGACAGACACACACACATTTACACTGTGAGGATTGAACCACATATTGCCCCCCCCAAAGTCCTCACAGACACAGAAGACCCATACAGACCTTGTACTGGCAGAGTCCTTGTCCCAGGATCAGGCCCAGCAGGGAGTTAAGCAAATTGGCTGTACATAGGAGAGTCTGCAGTCCGCTGGCCCCCCCCATTACACTGAACAGGACTACGTTCCATTGCACTACAGTCCGGGGCTCTAGACACACACCAGACCACAGGGTCCTATTGTACAAGTATCCCACATGCCTGAAGACACAGAAACACAGAATCAACAGTGAAACAAAACATCCTGATGAGCCTGTTCACCTGTGGGAGTCTCACCTGTTAGGGAGGGGCTTCAGCGGGGCCCCCCAAGTTGGACCGGATGTGCTGTTGTAAAGACAGAGAGGACCCTGAGAGAGACCAGTCACACTGACCAGACAACAGCTGGCAGCAGATAGCAGACACATAAAGGAGTACAACATCTGGCAAAGCATCTGTACACAGAGAGGAATGTGTAACAAACATCTGATACTGCATCTGGGACATCAAATATACAGTGATTAGCATGTGCAACGACTGACAACATCTGTGTCACAACAACCGCCCCAAACACACACACACACACACACACAGACACACACAGACACACAGAGAAGCAACTCACCTGACTTCTGAAAGCACAGCAGCCTCTAGTTTTGCTGCTCCGAAGAAACGATCGAGCTCCGAGTAAAACCTGAAAGCAGACCAAAAAAATGGGACACAGAAAAAAAAGTCAAGCTCCTGCTGCAGCAGAAGTTTCTTTTGTGTACAGTCGCTGTGCCCAATGTTAGGACTCAGCCAACAGATTTTTTTTTTTAAATGACAAAACCAAACTTGAGTAAGTTATGTTTCCCCATTTTCATTTAGAAATGGGAAAACAAAAAAAATGACCCATTTTGCATTTTCTGATTCTCTTTTGGGATTTAAAAATACTCAAGCAGATACTGTACGATGTTTGCTGTTTAAACACTTCTCTCATGTTGCTCCTTGCAAATCCAATGTTCTGTCATTTTAAAAACAAACATCTGTTGGCCACTAAGTACACACACCAGTCTGTTGTTCGGTATATTTCATCCTCTGCTGCAGATTCACTTCAGTCCTGCACAGCTTTTCACTAATGTTCAGTTTTAGCTTGTTTTGTAAAGCAGTGGTTCACAGTCCTGAAGCTGGAGTCTTTATTGGCTCACAAATGTATAAATACACAACACACAGCTGTGCTGTACTTGTTAAGAGTTGCTGATTAACAATTTAAGATCAAAGCTATTTTGGAAATTTATGGCTTAAGAAATGACTCCATGACTGTGAGGCCACTGGGCTCTGTAGCCACAGTTTGGATTATTTTGCCCTTTTCAAGTATTAGCTTTCCAAAGGATAGGTGTGTCTCTGACCTGGTCAGATTGAGACAGTTACGTGTGTCTTGTAGTTGGAAATGTTTTCACTTCAAATTTATCTCTGCTCTTAACGTTTCACCTTTATTACTGGAGTTTTTTTTTTTTACCTGAACTATGGCCAACGAGAGCACAGAACTGTTTATTAATTATTTTAACTTTAACTGACAAACCTGTCTTCTCAGCAGTGAGTCCACAGGCTGATTATTATATAGGAATAGAGGATTTAACAATCATGTTTTCAGTAAAGAAGCTGAAACATAAGTTTTTGAGAATAAAAATTAGAATAAAGTTCAAATGCCCATTTGCTGGGGGAGGGGGAGGACACATACCAGAAATCCAGACCCCCACAGACCTGTTGCCCAAGTGGCCTCTCTGGTCACATGACCATCCAACAAGAACTGGATGTTGAGCTCAGGAAGCAGCAGCAGGATGTTGGACACAATGGAGATGATCGCCATGGGAACCAGAGACACGCCGACACAGCGCAGACACCTCGACACACACATTTGTCAACCAGCAAAGGGCTAAAATGGTAAAACAGGTTTAGTGTGAACTGGTCATAAATAAGATTTTTCAGCCGATTACAGAATGACACAAATCAGTTATGTAACCCATTTTTATATTCTAAAATTATGTTTTGATGAAATTTGTTTTAAATTTTGTGTTAAATCTTTAACACTTTAAAGATTTTTTAAGAACTCTTAAATGTATTGTAAAAATCTGAAAAACATATTTTAAGGGGTTTTCTTTCCTTAATATTAAAATAAATCCAACAACCTCTTTTGATGAGGTTTTAATTAATCTGGAGCCAAGTTAAATTATCTTTAATTAGCTGGAATTGATTAACCTTTTCATTTTTAATAAATTAGTCAAATTAACATTTAGTTGAGGAGAAAATCTATGCATGCTTTTAAGATAATTGGTCTTTTTACACTGTAAAAATAATAAATCAGGTAAAGATTTAAAAAAAACTACTGACAAATATCTAATCTATAACAAAATCTGAACATGGTTAAATTATCTTTAATTAGCTGGAATTGATTAACCTTTTCATTTCTAATAAATTAGTCAAATTAACATTTTGTTGAGGAGAAAATCTATGCATGCTTTTAAGATAATTGGTCTTTTTACACTGTAAAAATAATAAATCAGGTAAAGATTAAAAAAAAAAAACTACTGACAAATATCTACTCTATAAAAAAATCTGAACATGGTTAAAATATCTTTAAATGTTTACCTAAAAATTGTAAACATTTAAAGAATAAGTTTTATATATATTTTGGGCACTAACATTTATCATTGGAATCTAATAAATATATCTTTGTAAATGAAAATTTAAATGTGACTTACTAGTAATTAACCAGAGAACTCACCATGAGGAGCAGCTGATGATGATGATGATCCAGTTCCTGAGGAACAAACTTACAGAAGTCTCCGAAACGCCTCCAGCTTCAAGTAGAAACAGGAAACAAACAAATAGGACAAAATATTTTTAACTCTGCACAAATGTTTATTCTAATCGTCACAGTCCCGTTTCCCAGGGAGAAAAACTCATTACACACCTAGTCAAAACCCAACTCTCTGGAGACTAGAATGAGTCTAGGAACCAGTTTCTTTCCTGACAGTAAATGATAAGAGTTTGTGCAGAGCTTTCATTATTATAGATCATTATAGAACTGAATCATTTAGGGTTCTGTTTGTGTCACTGTAGGGATCAAGCCATCTCAACTATAACCTGCAGACAATGTCCTAAGAAATCAGCTCTGGACATTACTTGGAACCATTTCACACGCTACACAGCGAAACATCGTCAAACAGTAGCGCCCTCGGAAGAAACTGCTTGATTGCAGT
The DNA here is from genome assembly GCF_033026475.1 of Channa argus. Taxonomy (NCBI): domain Eukaryota; kingdom Metazoa; phylum Chordata; class Actinopteri; order Anabantiformes; family Channidae; genus Channa; species Channa argus. The sequence goes on from NC_090202.1 coordinate 29,386,961, forward strand.
GAGGGATTAGCACACACAGGACTCAGACGATAGAAAACTGGGAAACAAGTGTCTTGTTTAGAGCACATGTGAGCCATGCATCTAAAAAAAATAATAAAAAGACACCATGTCAGTCACTTGATAGAAATGTCAACTTTATGCTAGGGGCGGCAGGATAAACTTCAGATAATCTCAGGAGTCTCTCATACAGACATTTGTGTTCTCATACACATCGCCTCGGGATAAAGGATCTTAGTGAATTTGTGAAAGAGGCTTAAGTCTCTGAACTAATAGGGTCACTGTAGCAAAAGACACACTGCACTGACCAAGGACCTACACCATGCTGAGTCCAGGACTCTGGGCTGACTCACGTATGTTCACTTCGTCTTTTTTTTTCTATTTTCAGTTCTCAGCTGAGTCACAGGGCAAATTTATGGGAAACTTTTTTAAGTGTTAAAGCAGTTACACATGCTGTCTTATTTCTTTCAGTCAAATAAAACTGTTGGTGCTTTTCAGAGTTTTCGCCATGTTCTGAGCATGTGTGGAACACATTCATGTTTGTATCCCCGAGTGTAGTATGTCATACATATGTGTGTCTGTGGTTTGGGTATGGATCTATTGGAAGACAAGGGGCTAGTATGAACCTACAAGTTCAGGTTATGAAAACATAGAGAAAGATTAATATTATGGTTTAGTCCCTGTAATCAAAAAGCAGCTTTAGTTAAGACCTGTATCTGATCTGGTCTTGGTGTGTTTGGACCAAACAACCCATCAGGTTTATGTAATTTATAGTGAATTTCAGACAGCAGATTCAGAATCTGAAACCAGAACAGGATCAGACCTGGGAATGAGGCATGTCATGTCATTTGTCAGTCAGGGATGTGATGCCTCTGATCCACGAGGGTGTTGATCACATGACAAAGCAGAAAACTCAGAAGTCACAGTGATGACACTTGTGACCTGCTGTCAGGGGATTTTTGTTCAGACCACAAAAGACTGGACAAAGCCCTGGACTCAAGACCTCAGTGTTTTATCACTGGACCAACATGCTGCTCAGCATTTCTGTGAAATCATGTGATTGTTGTCAGATTCAGCTTTGGGTCCATTCATTTTGAACATTTGATCCACACCAACATAGAATCCGGTTCACAGTACAGACTGAGAGACATCTGATTCCGGACCCTGTATGTGAGATACAGCGTGAATCCCTAGGTAAGAGTCAATTTCAACTAAACAAATAAAAAATTATTATAATATTGATATAAAGTAAAGATTAGGATTTAATATTTCAGTTGTTTCATGAAATACAGATGCATCTCAAAAAAAATGTCATTTTTTTAATTTTAATTCAAAAGTGAGACTTATTCTAGATGCATTACAGTGACAACTGAAGATTTATATCTGATAAGTGATTGATTTATATTTTTATTATAAAATGAAATAAACAAAATGAAGATGATCGACTCCGTTAGATCATTTAGTGTTGGAGTGAAGTTGTTAACCAGCCAAAAAAAGCTCGATGAATGTCGGAACTTTTTCCACATTACGGAAACAAAAAAAATGCATCATCGTGTCTGAGACCAGTCAGTGCTCAGCAGTTTGACTGGGACTCCCACAGCATTTGTCACTGTGGCGCTGCTCACACTTGTTAGTTTTCCAGCAGATCTGAAAAAGTTTTACAATAAGCTGGCACAAGCTTTCCAAAAAAAAAAAAAAAATACTTGAACGCTACTGAATCTATTCCGCTCAATTCCAATCCAATATTTATTAGTATGATATAAAAACTACAGGTTAGTTTCCTGCTGCTGCAGCTGGATCAACATCAATTCAAAAACCAGACACCTGAATAAGGGGCTGTTGGCGGTGCAGGTTAATTAGTCATAGGGCAGAAAATTAATCAGCGATTGTTTTATTAATCAGTTAATGGAAAAACTGTGCAGCTTCTTCATAAGAATTTGACGTTTGTTTTAAACTGATCTTACTGAATACTTTCTATATTTTTCCTGACACTTTATGGACAAAACTAATAAATGATGGTGCTACAGCCTCAGTGCAATTGTCCACATACTTTTGGCAGTTTAGCGTATCCAAACATAAAGATTGGCAGATGTGTTAAATTTGTATCTAAAAGGTTTTATTCTGACTGAGCCAGCAGGTGGAGCCTATTGGCAGTTCCGGGCTTCAGCTGCTGAGGGGGGTGGAACAGCTCAGTCAGTGTAGTCTGTTTGCTGGAAGAGGGGGAAGAGGAAGAGCTCTTAAGAGATGTAGCAGAGGAAGGGGAAGAGAAGGTGAAAGAGGTGGTAGACTTCTTTGTGGTCTTCTTGGGGGCTCTGCTAGGGGTGCTGGCCTCTCCTGTCCTCCCCCGGAGGAGGTAGGCATCAACAGAGCCTTTGCGTCTGTCAGCACACTTTTGTCTTTCCTCCTGATCCAGCTCCTTCTGCAGCAGCAGAGCCAGGTGCCAGTCTTCCTCCTCCTGCTGCCGTTGGCTCAGCAGCTCCGCCTCCAACTGGACTACCCCCCATCCCTCCAACTCCAGAGAGGAAGAGGGTAGGGATGGACAGCCCTGCTTGTTTAACACCTCCTCCTCTACAGTCCAATCTGAGCTTTTCCTCTTGGAAGATGAAGGTTGTCCATCTGCTATTAGCCGATTCCTCAGACTCTGGTCCCCTGGGTGAAGAAGTGGGGGCTCTGGTCCATAATAATCCAGCTTAGGGAGGGAGTGCTCCACCTGAGTGACGATGAAGTTCTCCTGAAACGGATTCTGAAATTACTGAATCTGTTACACTGCTACTTATAAAATATGTTAATACAAGTTTAATAGCGCTTGTTAACTGTCATGACATCCAACTTCTGACTATCCTAATCAATCATTACTCCACTTTAAACCTCATTTTATTTATCTTTAGACTATACATCTTTATAGTCTTGACTTTATTCTGTAAAGTGCCTTGAGATGACTTTGTTGTGAATTGGTGCGATATAAATAAAGTTGAACAAAATTGAATAGACTTCCTTTCTTCTCTTTGACAAATGTCTCCAAGTTTTGTTTTTCAGTTGGTGAAATTCTTTACTTTAGAGCAAAGAATAACTGTAACAATGCTAAACAAGTGTGTGATTGAATGTGATTGAAATTTCTGAATCTGGAAATTTCCTGTTAGAGACTAATTTATGTTGTAACAGAACAAGCGAGGAAACCCTGAAGTTTGTTGTTTTAAGTTTGTGTGTTTGAGTGAGGGTAAGTACTCTGTTGCTGTGAGGATCTGTGATTGCTGTGTAGACAGCTTTCCAGAGCCATGAAAAAACATATCAGACAATGTGGCCTGCACCTGAGTAAACTCACCTTGTTTGAGTTGGTGGAGCTGGTTTTAGAGGGAAGAGGACACAGAAACCTATAACAAAAACATCAATGGCAGAAGAATTCAGGTTTACTTTTAGACTGAAGTCAGAGCAGATTTAAACTCATTATTGGTCTGAATTGAAACTACATTCAACACCACTGATAACATTTTATTAGAGACTGGAACATGAAATTGGAATTAAAAGAAACTGCACTAGGTTGGTTTAAATTTTATCTACCTGATAGATTACAATTTGTTCATGCAAATGATGAATCCTCCAAGCACACAAAGGTTAGTTATGGAGTACCACAAGGGTCTGACTTATGACCAATACTTTTTAACTTTATACAGGTCTCCTTTAGGCAACATTAAATAGAAAGCACTCCATAAATTTTACCTCACATATAATTAGCAAGAGAGATCGTTTCATCTTCACTAGCTTTCCTCCATTGGCTTCCCATAAAATCTAGAATAGCTACAACATATATAAAGTATGTCATATTTCCATTTCGTCCCAGTAGACCACTTCGATCTCAGAATGCAGGCCTACTTGTGGTTCCCAGAATTACCAATGGTAGAATAGGAGGGTGAGCCTTTAGCTATCAAGCTTCTCTCCTTTGGAACCAGCTCCCAGTTCAGATCCAGGAAGCAGACACCCTCTCTACTTTTAAGTCTAGGCTTAAAACTTTCCTTTTTGATAAAGCTTATAGTTAGTTATAGTCATGCTGCTATAGGCTTAGACTGCTGGGAGACCCACCTCCCAATGAACTGAGCTCCTTTCCTCCTCCTGTCACTCTATCCTCTCAATTGTCACCACTGCATGACATTAACTCTGTGTGTTTTTCCGTAGTTGTCTTTCTCCTCCTCCGTCTACTTCTCTCTAGCCCTTTCTGCAGATGTACCCAGCTATGGAGCTGTGTGTTTTCCAGAGTCCAGCTACTGTTCATACCAACCTGCCCGATGTTTTTTTGCTCTTTTCTTTCATCTCCACTTACACTCACCCCAACCGGTCAAGGCAGATGGCTGTCCACCCTGTGCCTGGTTCTGCTGGAGTTTTCTTGTGTTGGATATCTCTATATATTTTCATAGTCTTGACTTTATTCTGTAAAGTACCTTAAAATTACTTTGTTGTGAATTGCCACTATATAAATAAAGATGAATTGAATATAATACATAAATTCTGACATAGGGTTTAACAATTAACTTTTTTTTTTAAATGAAAATGTTTTTTTGTGGATGAGACACAAAGCTTTAACTGCAGTGCTGCTAACTGTAGTAAATATAGCTTTTGCAGACACCGTAAAGTTAAATCAATCATTAAATATTGTGGTTTTAAACAAGAAGAAGCCGCAGCAGGAACCGGTGTTGTGCTAAAGCAACCACACATATCCTCTAACACGCGTCTGCTAACGCAACCTCTAATAGAAATTTTTCCTCTTGGAAGAATTGTAGACAGAAATCAGCGTGATGAACCATCTCAGTTTAATACATGCCGGCATGGAGAAGAACACATGGATGTTGAGTGTTGTTTCTGACTTGTATCTCTCAAACCCCTTCTATTTATACTTAAACCCAAGAAAGGAACCACCCTCACAAAACATAAATGAAGAAACCAGGTGCATGCAGTTGACAGTCATCACTCTTGTCCCTTTCTAGATTATCTGAAGATATCAGTAACGAAGTCAATAAACGACCCATCCTATGATCTCTTGTCCTCTTTGTGACCTCTTCAATAGCTTGATTGTTTGCTAATTATCTAACCATATGACTAAATTTACTTTCTTCCCTCACACCTCCAAATACTACGCGGGTCAGTTGAGCCAGGTTAGAGCTGACAGAGATCTGTGGCTGAAGTGTCAGTGTACCACTTCACTGAATTTAAAATCAGTAAGGGGGGCTAAACATTAGAACCACTTATTTTCTTGTTTGTCTATACCTTGTAAAGCTAATAATTTATGGCAGAGCTGCTTTATTGGATTGCATTAGATTATACTGGTGTAACTAATAAAGTGGCCAGTGAGTGTATGTGGTTGGATCTAAAACAAGAAGAGCAAATCTTTTCAAATGTAGTTCTCAAATGTGTTTGAAGACCCTGGATAACAAGATACCCTGGTCCAACGTTAGAAAATTCAGCATTACTCATTTGATCTTGCCATTTTAAGCCACACATGAAGAATAGGGCCATTGAGGTGACCTACTTTTCTATTTGTCCTGCCCCAACCTCCTTTTTCTTCTTTACAGGATGGAGGTTTTCCTGTGACACTGGAGTGGAGTTCTGCAGGAGGTCAAAGACAAAATGAATCAGGATGATGACAATCTACAAACTGACTTAATCTAATGGGTTAGGGTTAGATCAACTAATGAGTATAAACTCTACTTTAAGGAAAACAACCTCTAAAACTGTGTTTACTAAGTGAAACTGCTGGGGAGAGGAGTGTTACAATAAAACAACAAACCAGCTCGTTGCTGAGCAGTCTGGCCACCTTCTCGTCCTCCTCCTTCCTCCTCTTCTCCTCCTGCAATACCTCCTCTTCCTCAGCCAGCAGCCTCTGAATGTACTCTTCACTGGCCTTCCTCTGCTCTTCGTCCAGCGCTTGCTTTTCCTCTGTCAGCTAAGACAAAAAAACTATGTTATCTACTAACTACCCTGACAACCTAGCCACCTATTTTGTAGTCACCTGGATATGAAAATTGACTTTACACACAAAATACTTTAAACATCTCTTGCACATTCAGTGTTAAAATACTTTAGAGGGAAACTTTTAAGGGTGCAATAGTGGCTCAATTCCTAATTCTTCCCGGTTACTTGTTTAAGTGTCCTTGGTAAACACTGAATCCAAAGCTGCTCTTGATGTGTGGTACTTATAAGTCACTTTGAATAAAAGCACCTACTAAATGACTGAATGTAAATGTAAAAAAGAGACACATCAGACTAGTAAAAGGGTGGGGCGTTAAACACAATCTCCAGTTTTATACATACTACAATTAGGGATACGGACATGTTCCACACATTCTAACCGCAAAACGTGATATCAACTCAAAAGAAAACAAGCGCTACTTTAGTTGGGTGAAAAAGTGAAAGAAAATTGTATGTGTTTCACATAACCACTGCCAAGGACATTGAATGCCCAAATTAGATAAAACAAGCAACTGGGTTTGATATCTGGCACATGCAAAGGTGTAATTGTAATAGTTGTCACTTGTAAGTCGCTTTGGATAAAAGCGTCTGCTAAATGACTAAATGTAAATGTAATAGCACAGCTGGTCCACAAGTGCAGTCCTTTAGAAATTTATTTCAACCAATCGCCCATGATTTCTGCAAGATCCTAAAATGTAAAACATCAAAAACAATACAACATGCAACACATCACATTATTTTGTGACTATTATGGGGATGAATGAGAATCAGTGATTATGATGAAGACAATGATGTTGACAATGATATTGATATTATTACTACTATTGTTATTATTGACTCGCCAATATAACGGTTTCTTTAGTTCATTTAGTTAATTTTAAACCAGACACTCACAACCTATCTTCTACAAATGACATCTCAAATTATAGTATAAATTATTATTTATACTAATTATTAAGTTTACTTATTATGTATGTGTATGGGCAGGCTGCCTTATCTTTTTTTAAACTGTTTTTCTTTTTTATTTGATGCTGTCAATGTATACAAGCTTCACGATAACTTAATGAAGCATTACAATGGGGATCTGCACTATATAGAAGCACTCAGCTTTTTGAAGACAATCTGAGTGTCCTTCAACAATTTGTACAGACATGAGCTGCAGCTGCCATAAACTTAAAAACAACAAAAGTTCACAAACACCATAACAAACAACTATAAAGTCTGTGGTATTAACATTTTGACATGATTGCTAAAAATCTTGCAATTGTTAAAACTTCACTCTTTAGTGGGGTATTTTCTGTAAATAACCATTCAAAACACAGGTGTTGGCTGCAGCAATCTCTGCACCTGTTGGTGGGTCATGTCAGGGGCAGCCTGCTACTGATATATATCTGTAAGATGAAATATCTGCAAAAAATCTGCTAAATGTTTAAACAAGATGTATTTTCTTTTCATGCTAAAATAATCTCTTTAAATATCACAAGGCAGGCACCATTTAATTTAAAGGTAATAAGAGGGTGGAATAACATTCCTGTCTGTTTGTTTCTTATTATGCATTATTCAAACCCCCCCCCCATACTCTTACTGATCTCAAGTCAATTTTTTAGGCTGCAATCATATTTGTAATTCAGGCCTTTCAATATTTAGATCAATTAGCTTGTTAAATATAAAGTGTTAACTAAATTAAAATCTCAGGAATAAATCAAAGTAAAACAGAACAAAACAACACCAACAACAACATCCTGAACTTACTTTCGTAATCTGGTCTTCATACTCCTGCCTCAGCTCTCCAGGTTTGCTCAGTCTGGGACAACACACTGGCACTACACACACACACACACACACACACACACACGCACACACAAGCACACACAAGCACACACAAGCACACACAAGCACACAGGTTATGACACTTTAACCCTTAATCAGTTTTTACAAATAGGGTTCTGTCACCTAGGCTGGATCAGCAAAAAGAGTTAGCTGCAGGAGCCTGAACTATGAAGCAAATAAACTTACACAGATGGTAAGGAACACAGCACCAAAGAAAAGGGTCAGACAAAGGAGGAAGAAATTGCAAATGAAGTAATCAATATTGTAAAAATCGGTTACATTCTGCTGGTAACTAGTGATGTCTTTATACCACTTTTTCTTACACTTACACATTTGAGTACTTGTCGGTAATATCTATTGTTATATGTACTAACTGTTTTGCTTCTAGAATGATGAACAGTACTGAACAGCGAAATCCTCATCAATCCACCGCAGTTAACCAAATCCCACAAGAATGCAAATTCCCACACCTTCTTCTGTCAATAAAATGTTGGCAGTAATCGGTGTTTATTAATTGGAGCGACAATTGCTGAAAAAAAAAATTTTAAAGGAAAAAAAGCCAAAAAAGTACAGATTTAGGGTGACTGGGGCGTGGACAACATAGACTGTAGAGTCTACACAGGAATTTGGAGGTAAAAGAACTTTGCAAAACAAAACAAACTTCAGGTAAAGTTCTGGTTACAGTATATAACCCAATGTCGTTGCTTATGTCAGATGCAAATAAAATTATTTTTCTTTTAATTTGTGAGAAACATGAGTAGGACTAACTAGATCTCAAGACTTTAGGACAGCACAGAGTTAGCATTAACATTAACAGCCACTCACCAATCAGATCGCTCCTAGAGAAGCCCATCGTGGGCAAGCACTGTATCAACGATTCATAGATGATCTGAACATTAACTATATAATATAAATATGACCAAGAAGGTTTATTGAAGAAGGTTTATTGAGCCTATTATTCCCTTAACTTTGAACAACAATGACTTGACAAAACTGTAGCTATTAGAGAATTTGTGTTATATAAATAAAGTTGAATTGAATTGAATAGAACCAGATTGAGCTGAACATGCTTTATGATCCACGCCCCACACAAGCCCGACAGTTGTTTGGCATGTGTACCTCCTGAATCGTCCTCGGCCTCCTGCCCACTGAGGCGCCGCTGACACTGCAGAGGGAAGCAGGTCTGGATCTGTTTCCACAAATTCTGGTTGACCAGTGTGTTGTTCCTGCTATGCTGTCGGGCCCACGTGGACACTCTCTTCCTGCACATGGGACAACATAGCGTGGCCTTGTCAACCGACTCCAGGAAACACACCTGTTTGCATAAAACACAGCAGACAGAAACCAGATGTGTTATAATAAAACTCTATTATTATCTGAAGGTTGAGTCATGTCAACTGGGCACCTTTCTTCTTGGTGGGAAATGTTTGTGCTATTGAGACCCGTATAGTACCCGAGTACTATAATTTAAAGTTGAGCCTCTTACCCTCTTCCTATCTGTAGTTACACCATAGTTACACTGCAAGTAAAACAAATGAAGGCTGTTATTTAAAGTGGAGCCTCTTAACCTCTACTTCTCTGTAGTTACACCATAGATACATTGTAGGTATTTGTGCTTTTCAGATATTTAATAAATACCCCATAAATACAAAATACTTGGCATTTTTCTTTTTCTCATCTTGTTACCCTGTTATTCTGTGGCTTATTTATATTATTGAGCATACTGGAGCCAACATTTCTTGGGCTTTTGGATCTGTAGTAGTGTATATGAGTTCTGGCATGGAAAACTGTGTATCAAGTATGCAGTTTTTGGTATTTAAACAGTATTTAGTATGCACCTTCCTGTGCAAATTGAAACCTCCATGCTTGTTGCAACCAAGTCTAGATGAATGTATTTTACAGACACTCGAGTTGTTCGCCACTCGTGTCCTCAGAAATCTGTTTGCAGCCCTTGATAGCTTCCTTTTTTTTCCACATCCAGGTTGTATACCCACTAGTCAGTTAACCTTGAACTTATTAAAAATTTGTCCAGTGGTGTCTCTCAAAACCCCAGGTTTTACCATTTCACCTTTACTGAATATCTCTGATATTTGTTGAGTCTCAGGATAATTGGTTTGAGAACATTGTTTTACTTCTCGTCCAAAACAAACTGGATGTGATCCAGACTCATTTATTTGGTTTTATCATGACTGATCAGTCCCTGGGAGCTTCTCCTTCTCTTCTTGATCTACTTCTAAACATCTTTTCAGATCAAGTTAATTAAGCTACTTATTCCTTACCTATAGTCGCGTTGCTATAAACTACCTGGGACAAAGTATAAAAGTTGAGCTCTTGTTAATTAAGTTTACCTGGAGATCACAAGTGTATCAGTTATTTCCCATAAACACCACTTGACAGTAGAGCCCGTTCCAGACATGCACTGGAATTTTTTTTAAACTGACATTTTTCAGACTTTCTCTGTGGTGGGTGCATGAGTGAACTCAAACGCCAAGTCTGTTGGCCCTGACATTACTCAGATTTTACCCAGCCAGCTCCCTTGTGCAAAACGCCCAGATTATCTCCAACCGACAACAACCAATTACTAAGCAAAACACTGTCACTTCCGCAGCTTTGTTTTTGTGTCATGTTCTGCCCCCTGCTCAAAGTGCCCAAGCACCACCCCTTGTCCTTTTCCTTTACAAGTGAGAACGCATCTCACACATACCATCTTTCGTTGTTGACTACGTGTCTGAAAGGGAAACTTCAGACCATGTCAGGACCTGATCCTCCTGAAATTTTCTAGAGTTCAAGTCTGAAACAGGCTTAGCTATTACCTTGCAGAAGGTGTGTGAACAGGGGAGTGTAACTGGCTCCATGAAAATCTCCAGACACACAGGACAGCGACAGTCATCCACAGAGAGGGAGCCGCCTCCCCTCTCCCTTGTTTTCGTGTTCGACATTGATGACACCTCCACATCTGACACTGGGGGCATCTTGATCCTCAATCCATTTCTAGTACCAGTCTAAAACCAGAGACCTATAAAGAGCAGAGTCAATGATCAGCAGCTGATTCATAATTAAAATACAAGCCTGAAATTACAAACGGAGCATAAGATCAATGATTGCCCACTAGGAAAATAAAGTCTATGTTCAGGCAAACGGAATACGTAATGCAGTGTTTCTCAAACATTTATATGTGTGTGTTACCCTGCCACAAACTGGTTAAATCTTAATTGTATTATTGAATTATTGTATCCTAAACAACTTTTACAGACATGAGTTGCAACTGCCAGCCAAATTTATACTGTGTGAATGTGGAAAATTATCTGTATTCTTAACACAATGTAAACAATATTAATGGGGTAGCTTCACATTTTGCTAATTGTTTAGTGCAGATCAATGCAATACAATACATGAAACAATAATGAAAAGTGTATTGACAAACACAGAGTCTTTAAACCTTCCCTCTGAAAGAACAAACTCTGCCACAGCTGAAAGAAGATGCCTGGACTTCTTCCTTAAGTAGGTTGTTATATTTTAATCCACGGCATTATAGCAGTGGTGCAGTTTATGTTAAAGAGTATTAAACATTTTTTTCTCGCCATCAATAAAACATTTTACAACATTAAAATAATTTTCAATATCACCAACAAGCTAGCTACTAAACTGAAAAAGATTCACAATTTTGCCTCAATGTAAGAACTGGAGAGCAAAGCACAGCAGGTCTTCAAAACATGAACTTGAACTCCAAATGTTCTCAGACACCTTACATGAATTCAGGGATAAAAACAATTTGACCAAATTGCTGAAAATCTTGCGAATGTTAAAACTTCACTCTAAAGTAGGTTATTTTACTATGAATAACCATCTAAAAGACTGGTGCTACAAGCAGGAATCTCTGTGCCTGTTGGTGCTTCAAGTAAGATACCTTCTGCTATTTACTGATCTTGGTAAGAATGAAAAATCAGCAAATATAGCAGCAAATTGTGGCAGAAGCATTAAAGGCAGTAACACTAATAAACGGAATAAACTGATTAGGAAAGCTGGCTTTGTCCAGGGGACAACTGTATAAATTCTGGAGTTGGTAGTGGAGCGGAAGATGCTGCACTAAGTGTTAAAAGTCATGGAGAACAGCTCACATCCTCTCCATGAGCTGCTAATCAAACAGCAGAGCAGCTTCAGCAAGAGACTTTTTCAAATTTGATGTGACAAAGAATGGTACAGGAGGTTGTTTCTGCCAACAGCCATAAGTCTGTACAATGACTGTCTGCGGTGTCAGGAGACAGACCATCATCATTTCACCACAACATAACTGTAACATACAGCCACTGTTTCTGCACATACGATTACAAACAGTATACAGCACTAAGGCATTTCTATAGACAATACAGGAACATATGTCTGGCTTTTTAGGACTGTTCACCTAACTAGACTGCACAATGTACAGTGTATTAATAGTACTGTTATAACTTTCCTTTTTTTTTTTTTAAACTTCATTGATATCTTGATACATTACGGCGACAGTGGCTCAGTTGGTAGAGTGGCCGCCAACTAACCATAGGGTCGGAGGTTTGGACCCTGCTCTTCCCGAACACATATCGAATGGTCTCTGGGCAAGACACTGAACCCCTAACAGCCTATCCCCATCCCCAGCCTCGTAGAAATTGGGGAGGGCTAAATGGGACATGACAGGTTTTCAGGAAAACTGTAGCTACACCGCGTGTGGAAATATTGAAGACTAAACATTTACAGTCTATGAATATAGTTTTTGGCCAATGTATTGTAGAAGTCATAATTTAAATATAGATCGAATTGTGTCTCTGACTGATAATAGCTGAAACATTTTTGTAATAAGTTATGCGTTTTTTTATCTGTTGCCTTTTCGAGTCAAAGAAATACATTAAACATTCAGTTAAATCCCCTTGTGCTTGAAAATACGATAAATGAATAAAATTATGTTGATGAAAGGGAAAATAACGCTAATGCCTAGACAATTTCCGTGTCACCGTAGGATGGTCTAAAAATTTAGCTGCTAACTATTTACAAATTTCTATCACGGATATAATCTGTTTTAATTCAAAGATGAAAAACTATCCGTCCGCAGATGCTATTGTTATTACAAAGAAACGTATCGTTACACTAACCTAAGCTTCGTTTACCTGGACGTCTGTATCGTTAGCTAAGGTTAGCTTAGCTTTTAGTTTCACAAACAAAACACCCGAGGCTATCCCGCTTCAGATTAAAGACAGCGTTTGTGTTGTTAGCAGCCACCTCAAAAAGTTAACTCATTTCCCCAGTTTACCAAAATAACACACAATCAGTGGGTTGTTTCTTCTTCAGTCACCATATCACCGCGAAGCTCGATGTTTACACCACACATCAACTAAATCTACCGGAGGCTAACATGTAGCACTTTGTGCACACCCCACGAAAGACCCGCGAGAATCAAGTTTGTGTTGTGCGCATGTGCAAAACGATTATTGCCCGCTGGAACGTACCACAACGTGACCGACATATTGGGCCAGGCAAGACCTGAACTAATAGCCAGGATCTCTTTTTTTTGTTTTAGGTGAAAAGCATTACAACTTTTACATTTATCAAGCGATTTCAGTGAAATGATTTTATACTATAGGTCACTGATTCAATTATATTACCAAAAGATAGTGGTGGAGAAACCTAACTTTCCGAAGCGCTGTATCAATATGAAAGTGATTGTGTTGAATATGGTTCAGTGACACCGTTAAAATTGAAGCAACTGGTATTACATGCAAATGTCTGACATAAAAGATGAAACAGCTGTTCAGAATACGTTGGTGGATGAACTAGTCAGAAACTGTACTTAAGTAAAAGTACAAAAACAAAAATGTAATCTAGCAAAGGTATAATTACTACACTGATCAATGAAAATGCTACAAAGACAAAAAAAGCTGTAGTTAGACAACTGTAGTGAGGCTGAACCTACTTTACAGTGTTTAAAGTGTAACAAAATAATAATGAGACTTTGGATAAGGACAATAGACAAAAGCACTAAATTGATGCTTTTTCTGTTTTATTTTTACACTGCCATATTCTAACATCAAAGAGTATGGAAATAGAATAGTAGCAACATTTTTGTATGTGTACAGGGATTTGTGCATGCGTACTCAGACTTGTGTGTCTGTGGGTGTTGACCACTTTTAGTAGTCTTTTAGTCTGGTCTTATTAAAGCTCTACTCATGAAAAGTTATTATTTCTTGTTCAGTAGAGCCTTCATTACAATATAACTGCTGGAGCAGATGATGTTGGAGTTCTGCAGGGAATGTTGCCTTTGTGTTTCACAGGTCTATTTGCTTGCACTTTCACCTGTTCAGGCTGGCAACATGTACGAGCTGAGGTAAATTTACTACAAACTTTGTGAAAAAGGTCCACACTGAACTCTCAATCACCATCTATTTAAAATATTTTGTCTCACTGCAGAGTTTTAGAAGACCACCATCTTTGCCACCATCATGTAGATGGTGGCAAAGAAAATGCCCTGACATAAGTCAATCAAATCTGCAGAACTTGAAGAGGGTGAGGAAAAAGTGAAGGGCCAACTCAAAGACACGTAAAAGTAAGACTCGCCTGAGCGGCTGTAGCGGCGCTCCTCTGTTAAGCACTGGCTTTACTGACCGGCCTCAGAATTTCGGTTTTCTTCACAAAGTGTGAGCGCGCACTGTAGGGCACACTGTGAGCTGAACCGTACTCGTCCTGTAAGGGTGAGCCAATACAGACAAATTGCTTTACACACACACATCTTGCATACGGTAGAACAGTAGCAAAATGCCACCCGTAAAAAGACAGAAAATATTGAGGCTTTTCAGCACTTTTAGTTAAAACCCAAGTGTTTTCTCAGATAATTAAGACATTTACATTTAGTTTTTTGAGTGAATACATTTGCAAATTATTTTACATACACACAAAAATTTGTTACAAATTTGTGTAAAGACACACAAATCTGACAGCTTCAAGTAAATTGGAATAAATCCAGTTTTATTCCAAATGAACATGCAATCGTGGTGCCAGTGAAGATTCCCGTTAAATTTGTCACATTTTTTCACCTCCGTCTTTCTGCATGTTTTTGCTGCATCTTTAAAGGTTAAATGGTCTGCTTAAATTCTACATTGGAACTCCCTTTTCATTAATGTGTGAAAAGGTCACCGGTCTGGATCGACTGGGGAGCAGACCTAGCCATTTGTTTACAGGTCAGGGGTCAGGATCTTCTTATGGAAAGCAGATGAGAGCAGCAGTCAAGACAGACAATTTCCACACTGTCTATAAATAAAGCCATCCTCTTTAAAATAAAGTGACATGCCATGAAGTCCATAACAAAAAAATTGTAATGAAATCAATATTAAACATGATACATTGTATCCGAAACTTTTCTTAGTTCTTCTTTTTAACAGAGACACTTAAAATGTTGCGTGGAATATCTGTTTTTATGGTATAACATTCATTCATTAGCTCAAAAAGCCCTGTGGCTATGCTGCTTCAGGACAGTCGTTATTTCTTTCATTAGAGTGACAAACATCTATGGCGACAAAGAAGGAAAAAACAAAACAAAATAGGATAAAGTGAAAACAGTATATATATTTTGAAATATGAAATAGCGGTTAAAGTTTAATGTTTCAATGATTATAAATCTTAAAATACACATCAATAAGAATATTGCAGATTGTTTATTGAAGCCATAAATCATATACACATTTTGAACAGCTATAAAAATATTTTCTGGTTTGCAGCACCACTATAAATTCTTAAAGGGTTCAATAAAATCTTTCGTTTTTTTTTATGTATTTGTATTAATGTATTAATTTATACCAGTCTGTTATAAAACAGTGCAGCATGGTGGTGGATTGGTTAGTGCCATGTCCTCACAGCTTGCAACTTTTTTTTTTTTTGCGTCCTTTCCAGCTTATCCTGTGAGCTCAGGGTTGCCACAGCCGCATGTTGATTTGGCAGTTTTTATCCTGGATGCCCTTCCTGAATCAACCCTCCCCAATTTCTATCAGGCTTGGGACTGGCACCGTATCACTGGGGATGGGAATGGGCTTTTGGGGGTTTGGTGTCTTGCCCAGAGACACTTCGACATACAGCCAGGACCGCGGATTGAACCGCTGTACCTGTGGTCCATGGACAACTGCCTTACCAACTGAGCTACAGCCACTTGGCTGCCTTACCAACTGAGCTACAGCCACTTGGCTGTAGCTCAGTTGGTAAGGTAGTTGACCATGGACCACAGGGTCGGTGGTTCAATCCCTGATCCTGGGTATATGTCAAAATGTCCTTGGGCAAGACACTGAACCCCAAGTTGCTCCCGGTGGGTCAGATGAGCACGGCAGCCTACGGCATCAGTGTGTGAATGGGAATCAACATTGTAAAGCGCTTTGGATGAAAGCGCTATATAAGCTACTATTTATTTACTCTTTTCTAATCCACTTGCCATTTCTGTGTGGAGTTTGCATATTCGCCCCTTATTTGGATGGGTTCTTCTCCGGGTACTCCTGTTTCCTCCCAAAGTCCAAAGACACGCATGTTGATTGGTGACTTAATTGCCTGTAGGGGTTAAGTTTGATTGTGAATGATTGTCTGTCTGTGTATGTCTCTCTGTGTCGCCCCCTGTGACGCTGAACAGGATAAGTGCTTAAAGATAATAGATTGATCTTATAAAACAAAATATTTTATCACAGTCACTTTATTCTGAACAAATCAAGCCACATTAGTGTGGAGACACAAATTTAAAAAACCTACAGAAACTTGTTAACTCTGAGATTCTCTGTTGGAGCTGGAAGTTGTTTTTTAAATGGAGAACATGAGAATTGCAGCATGAGTCCAGTCTGCAGCTCTGATCTAACTTAGGTTTTCACCAGGAGTGAAACAAAGTCATAAATTCCTGAATGTTATAAGTTAGTTCCTAATGCTTGAAAACACAGAAGTCATGATGTCATGTCACAAGACCAACTAGCAAGTATTCAGCAGTCAAGGTCTTTATTTTATCTGAAAGGTAACTTGTAACTACACTTGTTGAATCAATGTAGTTTAGTAGTAGTAGTAGTAGTAGTAGTAGTGAAAAGTAGCAGTAAAAAGTCCAATATTTTCTAATAAAGTATGAAGTGAAGACATAAAGGGGCGGCCGTAGCTTAGTTGGTAAAGGCAGTTGTCCACGGACCACAGGGTCAGTGGTTCGAGCCCCGGTCCCGGATATGTGTGGAAGACACTGAAGCCCTAACAGCCCTTTCCGATCTCCAGCTGTACAGTGCTGGTCCTAGCCCGGTAGAAATTGGGGAGGGTTGCGTCAGGAAGGGCATCCGGCGTAAAAACTGTGCCAAATCCACATGCGGACAATGATCTGCTGCTGCGACCCTGAAATCGCGGGATAAGCCAAAAAAAAAAAAAAAAAAAAACATAGATCATTAATACTTATTAAACAAACTTCACAGTAAGCATCATTAATATCAACATTTTAGCTAACCATCCACTGAAAAACAGACTGCTCAGCTCCATGCACAGCAAAGAGTACTCACTGCTTTGTCATGTAACATGAAGCCATGACATCATGTCACGTGAAGTCTACCATCTCTGAACCAAACACCAATTAAAAAACCTACACAAGTGAAAAACAGCTTTATGTTATATACTGAGCAAATGATTCAGAGATGTGGTGATGTGAACACCTGACTGTCCAGATCAGACCAGACCTCCTCCTGTGATGATCATTTATTTCCCTACTGTTCTGTAAGCTCTTGAGAAAAGGTTGCTCCTGGATTTTTCCTGATCTTTATTAAAGTTGTTATTCGTGTGATTATTGTGTGAACTCTTCGGTCCAGGCAATCTCATTCTCGTGTTTTCTGCATTTGCTGCCAGGTTCAAGTATGCTCTGACCATGCACAGCGGTGTTTCTTCAACTGCCTGGAATCGGAGAAGCCCTGGCTACAGCGGTCGCAGGAGTACAGCTTGATGCCAGTGTGGATTTGCATGTGGGACTTGAGCTGGTTGGACTGCCTGAACTTTCTGCTGCACAACACACACTCGTAGGGCTTCTCTCCAGTGTGAACCAGCAGGTGGCGGTGGTAGTTCTGAGGTGTCCTGAATTGTTTCCCACACTCGTCACATCTGTGGGGTTTGACTCCAGTGTGCAGCAGCTGGTGCTGCTTCAGCTGCGACAACGACATGAAGCCTTTCTGACAGATGTCACAGACGTGTGGCCGATCCCCATTGTGCTGCCTCATGTGATACAGGTAGAGGTGCCGCAAGTGGAAAGACTTTCCACAGGTGTCACAGGTAAACTCTTTGTTCTCTGCATGCTTCTTCTCGTGCGTCCTCAGTGTGGAGTTGCTGCTGAAGCACTTCAGACATATTTTACAGGTAAAGGGTTTAATTCCACTTGGCCTTCGTCTCCCTGCTGCTTCTCCAACCTTTCCTCTATCAGTTCCTCCATTCTTACTGCTGTGGACCAGCTGCTGGTGTTTCTGCAGTTGACAGTTGTAGAAAAATGTCTTCCCACATAGATCACACATAAATGGCTTCACCACACCATGAACTAACATGTGGGTCTTCAGAGCCCAGGTCCCAGTAAAGCCTTCCCCACATTTATCACACCTGAAACAAACAGAATACCTGATTAAATGTGTGTTTACATGTACCTTAAAGGCTTCTTTCTACTGTATGATGTTTTCCCCATTTCTCCACTCCACTACCCACTTTGCCATGGATAATAA
This sequence comes from Channa argus, assembly GCF_033026475.1. Classification (NCBI taxonomy): domain Eukaryota; kingdom Metazoa; phylum Chordata; class Actinopteri; order Anabantiformes; family Channidae; genus Channa; species Channa argus. The sequence goes on from NC_090202.1 coordinate 29,405,461, forward strand.
TTCTGCTATGTGTTTATCACCTTTCTCACAGTTTCAACCTAAAAACTGAGAAATTATAAAACTTTGTAAAAGAAGAATTCATGGTAGAGCTGATGTACTGGACTAAATTAGATTGCAAAGGTGGTCATAATATTATGCCTGATCTGTATATATGTATTTGTGCATACCTGAAAGGCTTTTCTCCACTGTGCAACCGCATGTGTCTCTGAAAGTTGTACTTGAGTCCGAAGCTGATTCCACAGGTCTGACACATGAAGGGTTTTTCCCCAGAGTGGACAACCCGGTGCTGCAACAGACCCATCTTACACTTGAATGCTTTGTCACACTCGCCACATTTGAATGGCCGTTCCTCTGAGTGCGACCTTTTGTGCACTCGCAGGTTGCTGGCAGTGGAGAAGCTTTTCCCGCAGGTCTGGCAGGTGTAGGGCCGGGCGCCGGTGTGGACCGTCTGGTGCTCTCGAAGGTTCTTCTTTCTGGCAAAACTCTTCCCGCAGACATCGCACATGAACGGTTTTACTTTGGCATGCGATGCCTTGTGGTAGCGAAGAGCACCAGAGGAGGTGAAGGTGCGGTCACAGGTATGGCACTTCAAGGGCATCTCCTCTAGCCGGTGAGATGCCTGGTGGACACGAAGCTGTCGCAGCAAACGGAACTTCTTATCACACTGGTCGCAGCGCAGCATGTGGTCGGGGTCATTCTCCTGAGCCTCCCTCAGCCGGTGGCTCAGCTGATGTCTCTGCAAAGTACGGGCTTTGTAGAAACCTTTATCACAGGAGCTGCAGGGGAATGGTTTCACATGGCTCAACATGTGTTTCCTTAATTGATGCTTCTGGTGAAAACCTTTGTTACACAGCTCACAGAAAAAACGCTTCTGTTTGTACAGCTCCCTGCGCCTTCTCCGCTCCACCTCCTTCAGCTCCTCCTCATTCAGACCTGCACATTGAAACCAGTTTCATAGTAAATCTCAGAGACCAGGACAAAGACTAGGACAGAGACACATGCTTGGACATTACACTCACATATCATAGACGTGGAGGCCCCTTAATATGTGGTCAGTGTGATCTTGTGCTTAAATTCTAAGAATTATTGGTTTGATGAAATCAGCACAATGTTTTTTTTTGTCTCACCTGGTGGGTTCTCAATCAGCATCTTATCATCTGGTTTTTCCTCATCAGTTTCTGTCTTCATCTGTTAGAAAATAGAAACATCAGAACTGTATTTTACATGCTACTAACAACGTCAGTAGCAAAGTAATGGATATCAAGGACAAGATTTTCATTGCTAATCAAACAATATGGTTAACATAACCAGCTGTTCTGGTATTTTATTCAAAGTGATCAAACTTATTGTTTAGAGACTAAACCGTTAATTCACTAGATGGGTTGAAAAGCTCAATTCTGATTATTCAATAATAATTAATGACATTTTTAGTTATACACAACTGATCTACACTCAGCACAGTCCTTAAAAGCCTCCCTAAAGGAAGTAAGAGGAAAAGCTGGTGGCTAACCCTTTTTGCTAATAATACTCACATACTTTTACATACTCACATACATACAATTTTTTTAGTTGGGAAAAAATATCAAATTAACCAATAACAAAAAGGTATTCATCTGTTAATGACACATTCCTTTCTAAAATAAAAGCTAGTAATGTAATTAGGTCACTTCTACTTTCAATTTTTTTAAATTGTGTCTACACTTTCCACATTAAGAGTTAGAAAAAAGGGGTACTGGAAGGGTTTTAATCTGAAACCACTACAGGAAGTATTGACTTTCATCTACTTCAAATAAAAATAAAATACAAAATAAAAAAAGTAAAATTTGAAAAGAAAAAAAAGAAAAAAAAACTCCAGTATTGCACATAGAAACAATTTCACAGATTGGAAATAAAATAAATTCATCACAAAACATGCAAGTAAAATCAGCATTTTATGAACACCATCCTGAAATATTATATTTTTAGTTTCACCGATATTGCCTATAGCCCACTCTAAGACATTCACAGAACTGTCCCTAAGGCACACTTCTGTTGTTGGCTGTGTTCTTAGAATTGTTGTCAGGTTTGAAGCTGAACCTTCGGCCCAGTCTGAGTTTCTGAGTGCTGTGGAACAGGTTTTCATGAGGATATTCCCTTGAGCTTTCCCTCAACCCTGACCAGTGCCTAGTGCTATAAAAACATCCCCCACAGCATAATGCTGCCAACACCATGCTTCACTTTAGGAATAGTATTGGGCAGGTGATAAGCGGTGCCTGTTTTCCTTCATACATAACATTTGGAATTGAGGCCAAAAATGGTAAATGGTCTGCACTTATAAAGCTCTGTTCTACATATTGTCACTCAAAAGGCTTTGCACTGCTTCTTATTCACCCATTCACACTCACAAATTCATCAATGGAGGAGCTGCTATTCAGCTGGCCAAAACTCACTAGGAGCAATTAGGTTGGGGTTCACTGTCTTGTTCAAGGACACTTCGACATGTGACCGGAGCAGCCCAGGGGATTGAACCAACAACTGCGAGATTGGTGGAAAACCGCTCTACCTTCCTGCATCACAGTCGTCCTGCCCTGACAACAAAAAGTTCCATCTTGTTTTCATGAGACCTAAGAATCTGGTCCTCACAGTGTAAGAGTCCTTTAGGTACTTTTTTTGCAAACTCTATAGGTCTTTTATGGGTTTTGCACTGAGGGGAGGCTTCTGTCAAGCCCAGGGGGCTCCATCACTTACTGAGTAGATCGCCAAAGGTTTTTTGAACCCTACATTAATTTGAAAACTTAATTAGTCAAATTTGAGACGTCGCTCAGCAAACCAACATACATGGATATCCAATCTAATTCAAAGGTGTTCCTCCCCCCTTCTTACGCGAAAGTATTATTTGACAATTAGTTCTCTATCAGCGCTGCTGTCAAGCTTGATGAGTCAGTGGTGTAAAGGGTCCTGCCTGTGCCAAACCTGCAGTGCCTTACAATAATCCTGTTTCTGAGCTCTGTGTGTAGTTCCTTTGACTTATTGTTTTTTGTGGTTTTTCAGTTTTTCTTTTTTAAGAATTTTTTTTAAGAAAAATTCTGCTTTCACTTTACACAAATACTAAGTGTAGATCAATGAAAAATCTATTTGAACAACTGTAGTGAAGGGGTTTTGAATACATTCTGAAAGTACTGTATTCACCTATAATCTGAGAGAGTGACTAAACAGACTCACTTTTTCACTAAGCCTGCTTCTTAAAATACCAACCTGATATATCACGACACAGAGTTTCAAGTGCGATTAGTAAAGATCAGTTTTACAGCACTCTTACCTGTCCAGGTGTGGCTGGGTCTTCACTGACAGTCACTGATGTCATGGGCTCACCGACTGAATGATCATGATCAGGAAGTGATGTCATAAAACCAGTGGAGCTCTGGATTGTTTCTACAACCACTTCATTCTGGACTGTGTCCCTCAGAATCTGGATCCTGGTCTGATCCAGTTTCTCCTGCTGTATTTCAGCTCCAGTGTTTATCTGAGCTGTGACTGGTCCATGGAATGGCAGGTTCTGAGCCGCAACGAGCCCGTGGACCTGCAGGCTGGGGGATCGGGGTTTAGTAGAGCTGAGGATAGCCGTGATAAGATCTGCAGGGTTTGTAATAGAGGGTCCATCTGAAAGATTCACAAGTTAAATTGCAATAAAGCATAGGGACTTAGAGTTTTGCTGCCTTGTACCTAGAATGTAAGACGCTTTGGATAAAAGCATCTGCTAGATGACTAAATGTAAATGTAAATGTAGGGACACAGTAAATCCATGAGCATGGCAACAAAAATACAAATAATACAAAGGAAATTACAAAAATAAATGTAATATTGTTTGGTAAATATTGTTTGATGTGTTCATGTTCCCTTCACTCATAATAAGTTCGGATTCCCTTTGATATTTAAGCCACTGACCTGCAGGTTTGGTTTTATGAACAACCTGGGTCTGGATTTTCTTGGCTGTATGGTTCTTTTCTGACTTCTGTTCAGACTCCAGATGTTTGACTTTGTTCTTCAGAGCTTCAGTTTCTTTCTCTAAACTCATGAACAGCTGTTTAAAAACGCTGCAGACTTTGCGAACAACTTCTCTGGACATGACGTGAAGGACAGCGCTCAGATTAATCTGCAGGAGACATCAAACAAAGACTAAAAAACAAACTGATCCGTTTTATTAAGGTCTGTTTATCCTGAGTAACAAGTTCAATGTTTCTACTGCCTCAGCCTGCACCTTAGCCATTTAGCGCTATATTATCATATTTTTCAGAATAGTTTTCTCAATTGTATAATTGTTTGTTATTGGTCGTTAATGAGGACACACTCAGTTAATTTGGTACAATCAGCTGAACAATCATCAGTGTCTTTTTACAGCCAGATAACTTTTGCCCCAAATAAATAGTAAATTAAATAAAATTGTTTTAACTTAAATAAAAATCATGCTACTTCGAGGTTCATTTGTTTAACCCATTTTAACCGCGCCACACGAAGAAGGAAGTGAAGGCGGATTTCCCTCTCTTTATTTTCTCAGATTATTTCGATCCATAGTTTTGTTATTTATCTCTTCACCTCGCTGTCGCCGCCGTCCTTGCCGTCTGTCCACTGCGCCCCGAATTTCTGTGTTAAAACGATGGCTACAGACTCCACCGCCGTTTCCATGATAAGCTCCGTCTGACGGGAAAAAGTTTCCATTGCTGCCATCTTGCTCCGCTCCGTGGGTCGCAGTCTAACGGCTTCTACCACCAGACAAACTTGACGAGGTTAACGACAACCAGTCGTTGGTCCGGTCAGATTTCAACTTTGAATCTGTGGCGTAGAGCGAATGCCGGGAAAACAAACTGACGATGTTTATCTGCTATTTACTGACAATATGGCGCCATGATCTGCAGTTTCCATCCGGTTCATTAGGTTCAGGACCCAGCCAACCTTTCCACCGGAAGGAGAGAAACAATTCTTACAATCCCACCAAATCCTTCAGCAATCACCATAACGTCATTCTTTATTACTACTGAGATTTTTTGTTTCTTAAAATCACTTTATTTCAGGGCAGGGTTTCTCTAGCTGTCCCGCATTTTATTGTGAAATTCTTCGCCGGATGTTTTAGCATGAAGGGCCGTTTCTAAACGCGTTGGGGACTAAGCCCAGATGTTATAGTGGGAGGATCGAGGCCTTCTGAAGCTTTGAACCAGTTGAAGCAGTTAATTCAGTAAATGGCTCAGTGTTTTTAAACAGTGATTCAAAGATTTAGAGACCACATTCTTCATATTCTTTGAAGAACTGCTACATTTTAGAATTCTGCAACAATAAAAATATTTAATTGTGTGTAGCCATGTGCCTTTTGTAACTTAGGTGGGGAAGAGTGTTATCACTGTGTCATTCATTAACATAACTTAACAGAATAATATTGCATGCTATTAAACTGATACAATGACCAAATGTCAATGTAACAATTGTAAATCCTGTATACATTATTTATATTTGATTTCAAGTCATTTTTATTAATATACACATGCTATTCTTTGATTTGGGAATGAACTACACATTTCAGTGGAAAACATTAGCCATACATTGTGGAATGACGATGCTCGTGGCATTTTTATAGTGTCAGTAAGTGAGTACTCTTTAATTTACATTTACATTTAGTCATTTAGCAGATGCTTTTATCCAATATGACTTACAAGTGAGGTACAAGGCAACAAAAATCTACGTTAAGGAGAAAACATCAAAGCAAAGTCTTATCAGAAAAGTGTTTACATTTCATGAGATGCAAGTGGAAGAAAGGGCAGAAAATAAGTTATTTTTTTATAGATTTAAGTGGATTTGAAGGTGCAGAGGTTTTTCCAACCTGCTTGCACACACCTCTTCACATCTTTTGACCCACTCTCCATTGCTCTAAACTGTTGACCCTAAGTACCTAAAGTTCTGCACCTTCTTCACTGTAACCTCATCGTTTCACTTGGGTCCCTCTCATTCACACACTTGTATTCTGTCTTGCTGTGTCTAACCTTCATTCCTCTGGTTTTCAGAGCAAACCTCCACCTCTCTAGATTTTCCTTCACCTCCTCCCTGCTCTCACTACTGATCACAAGGTCATTTGCAAACATCATAGTCCATGGAGACTCCTGTCTAACCTGATCTGTCACCCTGTACATCACCAGAGCAAACAAGAAGGGGCTCAAAGCCGATCCTTGATGCAGACACACCTCCACCTTGAACTCCTCTGTCACACCTACAGCACACCTCACCACAGTCTTACAGCTCTCATACATGTCCTGCACCACTCTAACATACTTCTCTGCCACTCCAGACTTCCTCATACCATACCACAGCTCCTCTCTCTGCACCCTATCATCCATTTTCTCAACAAAGACACAATACAACTCCCTATGATCTTCTCTGTAATTCTCCATCAACATCCTCAAAGCAAATACTGCATATGTTGTACTCTTTCTAGGTATGAAATCGTATTTCTGCTCACAAATGCTCATCTCTGCCATTATCTTCCACTACTTGTTCCCACAACACATCATTGTATGGTTCATCAACTTTATGCCTCTGTAGTTGTCACAGACGTTCTCTCACTCTTCAAGATCTTGTTAAACAAACTAGTCAGTAACTCTACTGCCACCTTTCCTAGACACTTCCATACCTCCAATGCACCAACGTCATTTCCACCCTTCATCCTCTTCAACACTCTCCTCCCTTTACATCTATAACTCAGTTTGTAAATCAGTTGTCCACAGATCACAGGGTCAGTGATTGAATTCCCGGTCCCTCCTGGCTATGTGTCGAAGGGTCCTTGGGCAAGACACCTATCCCCAACGTAGGTGTCTTGTCTTGTTATGTTAACCCCATGTTGCTCCTGGTGAGGGAGGTGAGCATCTTTAATGGCAGCCACTGCCATTGGTGTGTGAGTGTGTGTATGTGTGAATGGGTGAATGGGTGAATGAGAAGAAACACTGTAAAGCACTTTGAATAAAAATGCTATATGAGGAACTATTTTCAATTTACCATCACTTAATCTTAATTAGCTTAGATTAATTTTACTAATCTTAGCTACTTCCTGCTCCACACCGGTCACCTTTTACTCTTTGTTCTCTTTCATTTTCGAAGTTCATTAACTCCTCACAGTACTCCTTCCATCTTCCATCTTATCTTTAATCACCCTAACCTGCTGCACAGGTGTGTATATTGGGAGTTCACTCACTGTTGTACTGCATGTTTAGTGTTTGTATGGTTTGTTGACCCTTTATTTAAATATGATTTTGGTCTGTTGTGTGGTTACTTAACATTTAGGATACTCCCAGCCCCCTATCAGTGGGTGGTTGGTCTCCTGGCTGTTGTATGACTATCTGTCTTCTTCTTCTTTTCCTTTTTAATTTTAGGATTTTAATATTGTTTTATTTTTATTAAATATCCGTTATGGCAATAAACTCACACTAACTGTTATGGCCTTTTTATTGAAGCCCCTTAATTTATACGTTCAATCTTCAATGGGTATCTAAGGATACTCAAGGTCACACTAGCATACAAGTCCTCATATCCTCTTTGTTTGGCCATTGCCACCTCTACCTTCACCTCACGCTGCATTTTCCCTGTACTCCTGTCTACTTTCTTCAGTGTTCTCAAAGTCCCACTTCTTCTTAGCTAACCTCCTTCTCTGTATACACTCCTGAACTTCCTCGTTCCACACTTGTCCACTTTACTCTTTCCCTATGACACACAGTACCCTTCTACCTGTCTCCCTGATCACATTAGCTGTAATGGTCCTAGTCATCTGAAAGCATCTCCTGACCACCAAAAAAAATACACATGTTACAGTGTTGCTTGTCGCTTCTACAACGTTCAGAGCTGCAGATTCGGCGATGGCTGCAGCAGGTGCAGCGGCTGGCTTTCAGCAATCACACGCATTTTCTGCAGGAAATGCCCATTCTAGTTAGTGTGATTGCTGAAAGCAATCACACTAACTGTCTTTATATTTTATTATTATCCCGTATTGATCCGCCAATTTTTCGGCGTGCTAAAACTCCTAAGTGCTAACAGCTGTAAACATGGTTCCAACTGTAACATGTTAAGCATGGTTGGGAGAGGTGTGCTATTATCCTGTGTGCTGATAGCTAATGTACTGTAATTATTATGAATATTAATATGAATTTTTTTTTGAATGGAAAGTCTATGGAAGTGATGTTCAAACTCCAATATCTCTAAAACTACACATGGTAGCATGATGCTGCTTTGTGGGATGCTGTCCCATAATGAAATGCTTCACATGTTGCAGCGTGGGCTCTATAGCGCCACCGTGTGGTCAGATGTCAGCATGTTTATGTGCGTTTTTTGACATGCTACTACTCCTACACGCTTACAGCTAGAAACATGGTTCCAACTGTAATATGTTAAGTACAGTTAGGAGAGTTGATGTATTACTCTGTGGGCTGACAGCTGATGTACAATAATTGTTATGAATATTTGTATGATTGGTTTTTTGCATTGCCGTCTATGAGAGGAATCTTCACACGGCAATATCTCAAAAACTACACATGGTAGCATGATGCAGCTTTGTCTAGTACTGTCCCATGATGAAGAGCTTCACATGTTACAGCGTGGGCTCTATAGCGCCACCGTGTGGTCAGATATCAGCATGTTTATGTTAGTTGTTTTCACGTGCTACTACTCCTACACGCTTACAGCTAGAAACATGGTTCCAACTGTAATATGTTAAGTACAGTTAGGAGAGATGACGTATTACTCTGTGGGCTGACAGCTGATGTACAATAATTATTATGAATATTTGTATGATTTCTTTTTTGCCGTCTATGAGAGCAATCTTAACACGGCTATATCTCGGAAACTATACGTGATATTGTTATGAAACTTTCAGGAAAGCTGCCCAACGATGAAATGCTTCACATGTTACAGTGTGGGCTCTCTAGTGCCACCGTGTGGTCAGTTATTTAACTCGTTTTTTACCTCAAAAAAAATTTTTTTTTTCTTTCTGATTTCACTTCTATATTGTACAGGGCCTTTAGTACTACCACGTGCGCCACCTGGCGGCCGTTCGCGGTACTGCAACTGTTTCGATCTTTTTTTTTTAAGGTAATGCAATGACTGACTTGAATGAAACTTTACAAATATGTGCAGGACACTGCCCTAAACACGCGTGTTAAACGTTTCTCCACTGGGGGGCGCTATTGTGAGTGTTTTTATTTTTTGTATTTTATCTTCAGAAATTAATTAGTGTTGAGAGGGCAAGATGGCAACAGTTGATTCCTTTGGACAGGCTGCCATCTGCTGGAGAGTTGGTGAATAGCAATTGAAAACTTCCTTATTGTTTCATGTGCTTTCACTAGTTGTTCAATATTTTAAAAAACTACACATGCTACAGTGTTGCCTGTCGCTTCTACGGCGTTCAGAGCTGCAGATTCGGCGATGGCTGCAGCAGGTGCAGCGGCTGGCTTTCAGCAATCACACGCATTTTCTGCAGGAAATGCCCATTCTAGTTTCATTATTAGTGTGATTGCTGAAAGCAATCACACTATTGTTGTTTCCAGTATTTAATTTTATTATTATTATTATTATTATTATTACGGATTCTTCCGTTGATTTTCGGCGTGCTGTAAGTCCTGAATGCTAAAAGCTGCAAACATGGTTCCAACTGTAACATGTTAAGCATGGTTGGGAGAGGTGTGCTCACTACCTTGTGTGCTGTCAGCTAATGTACTGTAATTATTATGAATATTAATATGAATTTTTTTTTGAATGGAAAGTCTATGGAAGTGATGTTCAAACTCCAATATCTCTAAAACTACACATGGTAGCATGATGCTGCTTTGTGGGATGCTGTCCCATAATGAAATGCTTCACATGTTGCAGCGTGGGCTCTATAGCGCCACCGTGTGGTCAGATGTCAGCATGTTTATGTGCGTTTTTTGACATGCAACTAGTCCTACACGCTTACAGCTAGAAACATGGTTCCAACTGTAATATGTTAAGTACAGTTAGGAGAGTTGATGTATTACTCTGTGGGCTGACAGCTGATGTACAATAATTGTTATGAATATTTGTATGATTGGTTTTTTGCATTGCCGTCTATGAGAGGAATCTTCACACGGCAATATCTCAAAAACTACACATGGTAGCATGATGCAGCTTTGTCTAGTACTGTCCCATGATGAAGAGCTTCACATGTTACAGCGTGGGCTCTATAGCGCCACCGTGTGGTCAGATATCAGCATGTTTATGTTAGTTGTTTTCACGTGCTACTACTCCTACACGCTTACAGCTAGAAACATGGTTCCATGTTTCTAGCTACCATGTTTCTTGTACAGGGCCTTTAGTACTACCACGTGCGCCACCTGGCGGCCGTTCGCGGTACTGCAACTGTTTCGATCTTTTTTTTTTAAGGTAATGCAATGACTGACTTGAATGAAACTTTACAAATATGTGCAGGACACTGCCCTAAACACGCGTGTTAAACGTTTCTCCACTGGGGGGCGCTATTGTGAGTGTTTTTATTTTTTGTATTTTATCTTCAGAAATTAATTAGTGTTGAGAGGGCAAGATGGCAACAGTTGATTCCTTTGGACAGGCTGCCATCTGCTGGAGAGTTGGTGAATAGCAATTGAAAACTTCCTTATTGTTTCATGTGCTTTCACTAGTTGTTCAATATTTTAAAAAACTACACATGCTACAGTGCTGCCTGTCGCTTCTACGGCGTTCAGAGCTGCAGATTCGGCGATGGCTGCAGCAGGTGCAGCGGCTGGCTTTCAGCAATCACACGCATTTTCTGCAGGAAATGCCCATTCTAGTTTCATTATTAGTGTGATTGCTGAAAGCAATCACACTATTGTTGTTTCCAGTATTTAATTTTATTATTATTATTATTATTATTATTACGGATTCTTCCGTTGATTTTCGGCGTGCTGTAAGTCCTGAATGCTAAAAGCTGCAAACATGGTTCCAACTGTAACATGTTAAGCATGGTTGGGAGAGGTGTGCTCACTACCTTGTGTGCTGTCAGCTAATGTACTGTAATTATTATGAATATTAATATGATTTTTTTTTTGAATGGAAAGTCTATGGGAGTGATGTTTAAACTGCAATATCTCAAAAACTACACATGGTAGCATGATGCAGCTTTGTGGGATGCTGTCCCATGATGAAGTGCTTCACATGTTACAGCGTGGGCTCTATAGCGCCACCGTGTGGTCAGATATCAACATGTTTATGTGCGTTTTTTGACATGCAACTAGTCCTACACGCTTACAGCTAGAAACATGGTTCCAACTGTAATATGTCAAGTACAGTTAGGAGAGTTGATGTATTACTCTGTGGGCTGACAGCTGATGTACAATAATTGTTATGAATATTTGTATGATTTGTTTTTTGCATTGCCGTCTATGAGAGCAATCTTAATACTGCAATATCTCAAAAACTACACATGGTAGCATGATGCAGCTTTGTGTAGTGCTGTCCCATGATGAAGTGCTTCACATGTTACAGCGTGGGCTCTATAGCGCCACCGTGTGGTCAGATATCAGCATGTTTATGTTAGTTGTTTTGACATGCAAGTAGTCCTACACGCTTACAGATAGAAACATGGTTCCAACTGTAATATGTTAAGTACAGTTAGGAGAGTTGATGTATTACTCTGTGGGCTGACAGCTGATGTACAATAATTATTATGAATATTTGTATGATTTGTTTTTTGCCGTCTATGAGAGCAATCTTCACATGGCTGTATCTCGGAAACTACACGTGATATTGTTATGAAGCTTTGACCCACGCTGCCCCATGATGAAATGCTTCACATGTTACAGTATTGGCTCTCTAGCGCCACCGTGTGGTCAGTTATTTAACTCGTTTTTTAACTCAAAAAAAATTTTTTTTTCTTTCTGATTTCACTTTTATTGTACAGGGCCTTTAGTACTACCACGTGCACCACCTGGCGGCCGTTCGCGGTACTGCAACTGTTTCGATCTTTTTTTTTTTAAGCTAATGCAATGACTGACTTGAATGAAACTTTACAAATATGTGCAGGACACTGCCCTAAACACGCGTGTTAAACGTTTCTCCACTGTGGGGTGCTATTGTGGGTGTTTTTTTTTTTTTTGGTATTTTATCCTCAGAACTTCATTAGTGTTGAGAGGGCAAGATGGCAACAGTTGATTTCTTTGGACAGGCTGCCATCTGCTGGACAGTTGGTGAATAGCAATTGAAAACTTCTTCATTGTTTCATGTGCTTTCACTAGTTGTTCAATATTCTAAAAAACTACACATGCTACAGTGTTGCCTGTCGCTTCTACAACGTTCAGAGCTGCAGATTCGGCGATGACTGCAGCAGGTGCAGCGGCTGGCTTTCAGCAATCACACGCATTTTCTGCAGGAAATGCCCATTCTAGTTATTATTATTATTATTATTATTATTATTACGGATTCTTCCGTACGTTTTTCGGCGTGCTGTAAGTCCTGAATGCTAAAAGCTGCAAACATGGTTCCAACTGTAATATGTTAAGCATGGTTGGGAGAGGTGTGCTCACTACCCTGTGTGCTGATAGCTAATGTACTGTAATTATTATGAATATTAATATGAATTTTTTTTTGAATGGAAAGTCTATGGAAGTGATGTTTAAACTGCAATATCTCTAAAACTACACATGGTAGCATGATGCAGCTTTGTGGGATGCTGTCCCATGATGAAGTGCTTCACATGTTACAGCGTGGGCTCTATAGCGCCACCGTGTGGTCAGATATCAACATGTTTATGTGCGTTTTTTGACATGCTACTAGTCCTACACGCTTACAGCTAGAAACATGGTTCCAACTGTAATATGTTAAGTACAGTTAGGAGAGTTCATGTATTACTCTGTGGGCTGACAGCTGATGTACAATAATTGTTATGAATATTTGTATGATTTGTTTTTTGCATTGCCGTCTATGAGAGCAATCTTAATACTGCAATATCTCAAAAACTACACATGGTAGCATGATGCAGCTTTGTGTAGTGCTGTCCCATGATGAAGTGCTTCACATGTTACAGCGTGGGCTCTATAGCGCCACCGTGTGGTCAGATATCAGCATGTTTATGTTAGTTGTTTTGACATGCAACTAGTCCTACACGCTTACAGCTAGAAACATGGTTCCAACTGTAATATGTTAAGTACAGATAGGAGAGTTGATGTATTACTCTGTGGGCTGACAGCTGATGTACAATAATTATTATGAATATTTGTATGATTTGTTTGTTGCCGTCTATGAGAGCAATCTACACATGGCTGTATCTCGGAAACTACACGTGATATTGTTATGAAACTTTCAGGAAAGCTGCCCCATGATGAAATGCTTCACATGTTACAGTGTGGGCTCTCTAGCGCCACCGTGTGGTCAGTTATTTAACTCGTTTTTTAACTCAAAAAAAATTTTTTTTTCTTTCTGATTTCACTTCTATATTGTACAGGGCCTTTAGTACTACCACGTGCGCCACCTGGCGGCCGTTCGCGGTACTGCAACTCACTAGTTGTTCAATATTTTAAAAAACTACACATGCTACAGTGTTGCCTGTCGCTTCTACAACTTTCAAAGCTGCAGATTCGGCGATGGCTGCAGCAGGTGCAGCGGCTGGCTTTCAGCAATCACACGCATTTTCTGCAGGAAATGCCCATTCTAGTTATTATTATTATTATTATTATTACGGATTCTTCCGTACGTTTTTCGGCGTGCTGTAAGTCCTGAATGCTAAAAGCTGCAAACATGGTTCCAACTGTAATATGTTAAGCATGGTTGGGAGAGGTGTGCTCACTACCCTGTGTGCTGATAGCTAATGTACTGTAATTATTATGAATATTAATATGAATTTTTTTTTGAATGGAAAGTCTATGGAAGTGATGTTTAAACTGCAATATCTCTAAAACTACACATGGTAGCATGATGCAGCTTTGTGGGATGCTGTCCCATAATGAAGTGCTTCACATGTTACAGCGTGGGCTCTATAGCGCCACCGTGTGGTCAGATGTCAGCATGTTTATGTGCGTTTTTTGACATGCAACTAGTCCTACACGCTTACAGCTAGAAACATGGTTCCAACTGTAATATGTTAAGTACAGTTAGGAGAGTTCATGTATTACTCTGTGGGCTGACAGCTGATGTACAATAATTGTTATGAATATTTGTATGATTTGTTTTTTGCATTGCCGTCTACGAGAGCAATCTTAATACTGCAATATCTAAAAACTACACATGGTAGCATGATGCAGCTTTGTGTAGTGCTGTCCCATGATGAAGTGCTTCACATGTTACAGCGTGGGCTCTATAGCGCCACCGTGTGGTCAGATATCAGCATGTTTATGTTAGTTGTTTTGACATGCAACTAGTCCTACACGCTTACAGATAGAAACATGGTTCCAACTGTAATATGTTAAGTACAGTTAGGAGAGTTGATGTATTACTCTGTGGGCTGACAGCTGATGTACAATAATTATTATGAATATTTGTATGATTTGTTTGTTGCCGTCTATGAGAGCAATCTACACATGGCTGTATCTCGGAAACTACACGTGATATTGTTATGAAACTTTCAGGAAAGCTGCCCCATGATGAAATGCTTCACATGTTACAGCGTGGGCTCTATAGCGCCACCGTGTGGTCAGATATCAGCATGTTTATGTTAGTTGTTTTGACATGCAACTAGTCCTACACGCTTACAGCTAGAAACATGGTTCCAACTGTAATATGTTAAGTACAGATAGGAGAGTTGATGTATTACTCTGTGGGCTGACAGCTGATGTACAATAATTATTATGAATATTTGTATGATTTGTTTGTTGCCGTCTATGAGAGCAATCTACACATGGCTGTATCTCGGAAACTACACGTGATATTGTTGTGAAACTTTCAGGAAAGCTGCCCCATGATGAAATGCTTCACATGTTACAGTGTGGGCTCTCTAGCGCCACCGTGTGGTCAGTTATTTAACTCGTTTTTTAACTCAAAAAAAAATTTTTTTTCTTTCTGATTTCACTTCTATATTGTACAGGGCCTTTAGTACTACCACGTGCGCCACCTGGCGGCCGTTCGCGGTACTGCAACTCACTAGTTGTTCAATATTTTAAAAAACTACACATGCTACAGTGTTGCCTGTTGCTTCTACAACTTTCAAAGCTGCAGATTCGGCGATGGCTGCAGCAGGTGCAGCGGCTGGCTTTCAGCAATCACACGCATTTTCTGCAGGAAATGCCCATTCTAGTTATTATTATTATTACGGATTCTTCCGTACGTTTTTCGGCGTGCTGTAAGTCCTGAATGCTAAAAGCTGCAAACATGGTTCCAACTGTAATATGTTAAGCATGGTTGGGAGAGGTGTGCTCACTACCCTGTGTGCTGATAGCTAATGTACTGTAATTATTATGAATATTAATATGAATTTTTTTTTGAATGGAAAGTCTATGGAAGTGATGTTTAAACTGCAATATCTCTAAAACTACACATGGTAGCATGATGCAGCTTTGTGAGATGCTGTCCCATGATGAAGTGCTTCACATGTTACAGCGTGGGCTCTATAGCGCCACCGTGTGGTCAGATATCAACATGTTTATGTGCGTTTTTTGACATGCTACTAGTCCTACACGCTTACAGCTAGAAACATGGTTCCAACTGTAATATGTTAAGTACAGTTAGGAGAGTTCATGTATTACTCTGTGGGCTGACAGCTGATGTACAATAATTGTTATGAATATTTGTATGATTTGTTTTTTGCATTGCCGTCTACGAGAGCAATCTTAATACTGCAATATCTCAAAAACTACACATGGTAGCATGATGCAGCTTTGTGTAGTGCTGTCCCATGATGAAGTGCTTCACATGTTACAGCGTGGGCTCTATAGCGCCACCGTGTGGTCAGATATCAGCATGTTTATGTTAGTTGTTTTGACATGCAACTAGTCCTACACGCTTACAGCTAGAAACATGGTTCCAACTGTAATATGTTAAGTACAGATAGGAGAGTTGATGTATTACTCTGTGGGCTGACAGCTGATGTACAATAATTATTATGAATATTTGTATGATTTGTTTGTTGCCGTCTATGAGAGCAATCTACACATGGCTGTATCTCGGAAACTACACGTGATATTGTTATGAAACTTTCAGGAAAGCTGCCCCATGATGAAATGCTTCACATGTTACAGTGTGGGCTCTCTAGCGCCACCGTGTGGTCAGTTATTTAACTCGTTTTTTAACTCAAAAAAAATTTTTTTTTCTTTCTGATTTCACTTCTATATTGTACAGGGCCTTTAGTACTACCACGTGCGCCACCTGGCGGCCGTTCGCGGTACTGCAACTCACTAGTTGTTCAATATTTTAAAAAACTACACATGCTACAGTGTTGCCTGTCGCTTCTACAACTTTCAAAGCTGCAGATTCGGCGATGGCTGCAGCAGGTGCAGCGGCTGGCTTTCAGCAATCACACGCATTTTCTGCAGGAAATGCCCATTCTAGTTATTATTATTACGGATTCTTCCGTACGTTTTTTGGCGTGCTGTAAGTCCTGAATGCTAAAAGCTGCAAACATGGTTCCAACTGTAATATGTTAAGCATGGTTGGGAGAGGTGTGCTCACTACCCTGTGTGCTGATAGCTAATGTACTGTAATTATTATGAATATTAATATGAATTTTTTTTTGAATGGAAAGTCTATGGAAGTGATGTTCAAACTCCAATATCTCTAAAACTACACATGGTAGCATGATGCTGCTTTGTGGGATGCTGTCCCATAATGAAATGCTTCACATGTTACAGCGTGGGCTCTATAGCGCCACCGTGTGGTCAGATGTCAGCATGTTTATGTGCGTTTTTTGACATGCTACTACTCCTACACGCTTACAGCTAGAAACATGGTTCCAACTGTAATATGTTAAGTACAGTTAGGAGAGTTGATGTATTACTCTGTGGGCTGACAGCTGATGTACAATAATTGTTATGAATATTTGTATGATTGGTTTTTTGCATTGCCGTCTATGAGAGGAATCTTCACACGGCAATATCTCAAAAACTACACATGGTAGCATGATGCAGCTTTGTCTAGTACTGTCCCATGATGAAGAGCTTCACATGTTACAGCGTGGGCTCTATAGCGCCACCGTGTGGTCAGATATCAGCATGTTTATGTTAGTTGTTTTCACGTGCTACTACTCCTACACGCTTACAGCTAGAAACATGGTTCCAACTGTAATATGTTAAGTACAGTTAGGAGAGATGACGTATTACTCTGTGGGCTGACAGCTGATGTACAATAATTATTATGAATATTTGTATGATTTCTTTTTTGCCGTCTATGAGAGCAATCTTAACACGGCTATATCTCGGAAACTATACGTGATATTGTTATGAAACTTTCAGGAAAGCTGCCCCATGATGAAATGCTTCACATGTTACAGTGTGGGCTCTCTAGCGCCACCGTGTGGTCAGTTATTTAACTCGTTTTTTACCTCAAAAAAAATTTTTTTTTTCTTTCTGATTTCACTTCTATATTGTACAGGGCCTTTAGTACTACCACGTGCGCCACCTGGCGGCCGTTCGCGGTACTGCAACTCACTAGTTGTTCAATATTTTAAAAAACTACACATGCTACAGTGTTGCCTGTCGCTTCTACAACTTTCAAAGCTGCAGATTCGGCGATGGCTGCAGCAGGTGCAGCGGCTGGCTTTCAGCAATCACACGCATTTTCTGCAGGAAATGCCCATTCTAGTTATTATTATTACGGATTCTTCCGTACGTTTTTTGGCGTGCTGTAAGTCCTGAATGCTAAAAGCTGCAAACATGGTTCCAACTGTAATATGTTAAGCATGGTTGGGAGAGGTGTGCTCACTACCCTGTGTGCTGATAGCTAATGTACTGTAATTATTATGAATATTAATATGAATTTTTTTTTGAATGGAAAGTCTATGGAAGTGATGTTCAAACTCCAATATCTCTAAAACTACACATGGTAGCATGATGCTGCTTTGTGGGATGCTGTCCCATAATGAAATGCTTCACATGTTACAGCGTGGGCTCTATAGCGCCACCGTGTGGTCAGATGTCAGCATGTTTATGTGCGTTTTTTGACATGCTACTACTCCTACACGCTTACAGCTAGAAACATGGTTCCAACTGTAATATGTTAAGTACAGTTAGGAGAGTTGATGTATTACTCTGTGGGCTGACAGCTGATGTACAATAATTGTTATGAATATTTGTATGATTGGTTTTTTGCATTGCCGTCTATGAGAGGAATCTTCACACGGCAATATCTCAAAAACTACACATGGTAGCATGATGCAGCTTTGTCTAGTACTGTCCCATGATGAAGAGCTTCACATGTTACAGCGTGGGCTCTATAGCGCCACCGTGTGGTCAGATATCAGCATGTTTATGTTAGTTGTTTTCACGTGCTACTACTCCTACACGCTTACAGCTAGAAACATGGTTCCAACTGTAATATGTTAAGTACAGTTAGGAGAGATGACGTATTACTCTGTGGGCTGACAGCTGATGTACAATAATTATTATGAATATTTGTATGATTTCTTTTTTGCCGTCTATGAGAGCAATCTTAACACGGCTATATCTCGGAAACTATACGTGATATTGTTATGAAACTTTCAGGAAAGCTGCCCCATGATGAAATGCTTCACATGTTACAGTGTGGGCTCTCTAGCGCCACCGTGTGGTCAGTTATTTAACTCGTTTTTTACCTCAAAAAAAATTTTTTTTTTCTTTCTGATTTCACTTCTATATTGTACAGGGCCTTTAGTACTACCACGTGCGCCACCTGGCGGCCGTTCGCGGTACTGCAACTCACTAGTTGTTCAATATTTTAAAAAACTACACATGCTACAGTGTTGCCTGTCGCTTCTACAACTTTCAAAGCTGCAGATTCGGCGATGGCTGCAGCAGGTGCAGCGGCTGGCTTTCAGCAATCACACGCATTTTCTGCAGGAAATGCCCATTCTAGTTATTATTATTATTATTATTATTACGGATTCTTCCGTACGTTTTTCGGCGTGCTGTAAGTCCTGAATGCTAAAAGCTGCAAACATGGTTCCAACTGTAATATGTTTAGCATGTTTGGGAGAGGTGTGCTCACTACCTTGTGTGCTGTCAGCTAATGTACTGTAATTATTATGAATATTAATATGAATTTTTTTTTGAATGGAAAGTCTATGGGAGTGATGTTTAAACTGCAATATCTCAAAAACTACACATGGTAGCATGATGCTGCTTTGTGGGATGCTGTCCCATAATGAAATGCTTCACATGTTACAGCGTGGGCTCTATAGCACCACCGTGTGGTCAGCTATCAGCATGCTTATGTGCGTTTTTTGACATGCTACTAGTCCTACACGCTTACAGCTAGAAACATGGTTCCAACTGTAATATGTTAAGTACAGTTAGGAGAGTTGATGTATTACTCTGTGGGCTGACAGCTGATGTACAATAATTGTTATGAATATTTGTACGATTTGTTTTTTGCATTGCCGTCTATGAGAGGAATCTTAATACTGCAATATCTCAAAAACTACACATGGTAGCATGATGCAGCTTTGTCTAGTACTGTCCCATGATAAACAGCTTCACATGTTACAGCGTGGGCTCTATAGCGCCACCGTGTGGTCAGATATCAGCATGTTTATGTTAGTTGTTTTCACGTGCTACTACTCCTACACGCTTAAAGCTAGAAACATGGTTCCAACTGTAATATGTTAAGTACAGTTAGGAGAGATGACGTATTACTCTGTGGGCTGACAGCTGATGTACAATAATTGTTATGAATATTTGTATGATTTCTTTTTTGCCGTCTATGAGAGCAATCTTAACACGGCTGTATCTCGGAAACTTTACGTGATATTGTTATGAAACTTTCAGGAAAGCTGCCCAACGATGAAATGCTTCACATGTTACAGTGTGGGCTCTCTAGCGCCACCGTGTGGTCAGTTATTTAACTCGTTTTTTACCTCAAAAAAAATTTTTTTTTTCTTTCTGATTTCACTTCTATATTGTACAGGGCCTTTAGTACTACCAGTACTACCTTTTTTTTTTACTTACTTACTTGAATGAAACGTTACAAATATGTGCAGGACACTGCCCTGAACACGCATGTTAAACGTTTCTCCACTGGGGGGGCGCTATTGTTGGTTCTTTTTTTTTTTTTGGTATTTTATCCTCAGAACTTCATTAGTGTTGAGAGGGCAAGATGGCAACAGTTGATTCCTTTGGACAGGCTGCCATCTGCTGGAGAGATGGTGAATAGCAATTGAAAACTTCATTGTTTCATGTGCTTTCACTAGTTGTTCAATATTTTAAAAAACTACACATGCTACAGTGTTGCCTGTCGCTTCTACAACTTTCAGAGCTGCAGATTCGGCGATGGCTGCAGCAGGTGCAGCGGCTGGCTTTCAGCAATCACACGCATTTTCTGCAGGAAATGCCCATTCTAGTATTATATTATTGATGCATTGCTTTCGTCACTTTAATGTTGCAGGCACAGGGGTGGCTGTTTTTGGCTGGGGGGGTGGAAGAGGGTGGGGTTCAGTCCTTTGGGCTTCAGCATCCCCGTCCAGTGCTCAACCAATTAAGCCACCAGGCCCCCCATGTTAATGTAGCAAAGTAAAAGTACAATATATTTGGTGACATCAAGGTATGATGTAGCAGAAAATAGAACTACTCAAGTAAAGTTGAAATACCTCAAACAGAGAATGTGATGAAGGAAGGGCTAAACTTGTTTCTGACAGATGTGCAGATGAGGGAGGGGGTTGGAGGTGGAGTTGTTGTGTCTGCCTTTCATCATTAATACAAATTTAAAATTTTACTTTCCGACACAAAACCAGAGTTCAGGGTTTTAAATATTTCTTATTTATTAAACTCCATTTTTGTTTACATAAATTATACTTTTATTTTTGAAACAATTACATATGTTTGAGCACAATTTAGATTGCTCCAATGGACTCTTCAGTGTGTGGACTTTCAGACATTGCGTAACTCAAAACTGCCAAAATAACATACATTGGGAAGAATAAGTTAAGAAACACCGACATACTTTTGTATTTCCACTATCTTTTGCTGATTTTATTTAGTGAAATGGTTGTACGGATAACAAAACACATAAAAAATAATTTTTAAGGATATTTGAGCACACAATAATAGTTAAATCCAGAAAGTTTGGCTGCTTTTAAATTGATAATGCATGCTCTCCCAGGTTTTAAAACAACTTAAAATAAATTTATATCCAGTAAGCCAATGAGTTTTTATATGGGTCTTCTTTCATAGTTAGTGTGGCCTTTCATTTTCAGTGTATATTAAAACTAAAAATGGTTAAGCAAAAACAACTTTCCTCTGAAACTCATCAGTCTATACTTGAAAAACGAACATTATTTTCTACGGGATATGACCAAGAAATTAAAGATTTAATTGAAAAGTGCACACTATAATCTCCAGAGACTTTCTGTTACTGGATTCCATAAGTAAAGAAAATGCAATGATCAAATTCACAAGAAGACAAGTATTACAAGTGTCCTTGAAAAACAGATCCCTAACTGCTCCAGAATTCGCTGCTTTGTTGAATAAAACAAAGAAACCAGTGTGCACAGACACTAAGTAGGAGATTTAGTCAACTGATCTTATGGGCAGAGATGCTGAGAAAAAAACACCTACGAATCAGAAGAAAATGTTGCTGTGGGCCAAGATACACAAACAATGGACTTTAGATATCTGCAACAATGTGTTGTAGACTAATGAGTAAAAGATTGAGACATTTGGATTCAAGCAAAGAACATATGTAAGAGCTCATGAAAAAAATGATAGATGGAAAATTGGTTGATCTTCAACTAGCATGGATACTACTCCTTACTGAAAAGGCATGCCATTCCCTCTGGGCAATGACTGATTGGGAATAAATTCATTTTGAAGCAAGACAATGACCCCAAACTATTCCTGGTTGTATAAGTATGATCTGAAGAAGAAAGTGGCTGCTGAAAAACTCTCTAATGACTTGACCGGCTCAATAATCAGATCTGAACTGACTTAATCTGGTGTTGTCTACATGGACCAAAGAAACACTGCCTAATCAGCACATCAGGCCTTTGAGAAGTTCTGCAAAAGGCCTGGGAGAAAAATCACTTCAGCAAATCTGCAAAAACTCATTAGTAGAATATCACTGATTTTTCAGGCAGTCACTGGTGCAAAGGGCAGCTTTTTGATGAAAATAATGTTTAAAATGCAAATTTGATTTAAGCATTATTCTGTGGTCAAATATGCTTAAAATAAACATTTTGTGATCTATTTACAACAATTTTATTGAATAAAACCAACAAAAAATTTGCAAAATAACATACATTTTTAGGTAAACGATCTGCACTTGTATAGCACTTATTTCTACCTATTGGCACTCAAAGCACTTTACACTGCTTGTCATTCACAGATTCACACTCACAATCACACACACTCACACGCTGATGATGGGTGCTGCTATGCAGCTGGCCAACGCTCATCAGGAGCCAATATGTTGTTCAGTGTCTTGCTCAGGGACACTTCAACATGTGACCGGAGGAGCCAGAGATTGAACCAAATACTTTGGGATTGTTGGTAGAGGTAGGTGTTTCCAAACGTGGTAATGTAACTAAAACATTTAAGATTTTGCTTATGGAAACGTTCACAATTACAACAAATATAAAAATTATCACATCTTTAGAACAAGTTTATAAAAATCTTCAGTGGAGTAATTATTGATGAGTTTGATCTAAACTACAAAACAAATTTCAGTGTTTTAATCTACTGGGAACTCAATATTGTTACATTACATTTTCACACAGTTTAAAACAACACATCAATGATGGCTCACATGCTTCCTCAGACCTGATCTGCTCCTACAGTCCAAACAAAAAGAACCAGAGTTGCTTTGGTCCCTGTTTGTTCTACTAAGGACCAGATCTGAACCACAGAGTAAAACATCGAGACCAATGTTAATGCTAACTGGAACCAGGTCTGAAACAGGATCAGGTATGAACTAGGATCAAAGTTCAGGTCTGAACCAGGATTAGGGTTTAGGCTTGGAAGTCTGTAAGGTTCTGGCAGTGTTACCACATGTGTTTATCAGTGGCCCAGATCTGGTTTCCTCATTAGTCTGAACAAGATGAACAACATTCAGACATCCAGGATTAAATCAGGTCTAGAGTAAATTGTCCTGAACAAAATTTTATTTTCAATGTAAACTGAGGGTGTCTTTACCATGGCAACTAGCAAGACCGGTTACTCAGATATTTTTATCCGGAAAGTAACACGACCCTGAAACTTGTCACGCTCATCGTCGTTCCTCAGGTTGGAACCCTCAAGTTTACACTCAACCACCTGCTCGATGTTAAAGTCATCTTTCGTTAACAGCAACTTGACGGCGACCAGAGGCTGCACGTAGTCAGGCTGCAGACACACAGAGAGACAAAGGGTTATTGTTGAGAAACATGCCTACAATAACCGGTAAAGGGCAACTAACGGCACGCTACTACCTGTAACTTAGAGAAGCCTGCAATCATTGACATCCCCAAAACAAATCCTAATTTAGACCCACCACCCATTTTATCAGATAAGTAATAAAAAGCCACTATACCTGTCAGAATCTGCCTCTTGGACTTTTTTTTGTTAGGATTCATGTTTTTGACTTAGTCTTGTTCCCAAGTTTCTTCCACCCTGGCTTAACCACTCTCACACACACACACCAGAACTCTGTTTGTCCGCAAATCTTCATTCTTTCAGCTCAGTCTCCTCCTTTACTCACTTTCCTTCTGTTGCCTCTGACCATACCTATGCCCTGCCAGGACCATAAATACTCACTTTTTTCAGTCATTGCTAGATCCTTGTCAATACCATAGTCTGCCATGTTTCTTTATCGTATCCATGCTTAGCTTTTATAGTTGTTTATGTTTAGCTTTAGCCATGTTTGTTTGGGTTTTTTTGCTCATAGAAATTACACCCAGACATTTGTTCTGGGCAAATGTATGCCACCTGGTTCAAAATTAAAACAGAGGTGAAAGCTTCAATAAAACATGGGGAAGATTATGGAAGGAACTGTCTGGTCTTCTTGGATTGTGCATCAAAGAAGACAGAAGCCTCAACATTTAATTATACAGGAAACACATAGATCAGTATTTACTCTTTGATTCCTACCACCCATTGGAGCAACGACTAGGAGTAATAACGACCCTACATCACTGGGCTGTGAATGTGCCTACAGCTATAGCAGCTCAGGTAGTGCTTTGTTCACAAAATACATGTGTACAAATACATACAAATCAGTGTACTGTAGACACAGCAAACCCCTGTTTTATTTTTTTAAGCAAGAGTATTATTATTGTTGGAATTAATGATGTCACTTTTACATCTATCATTCTGGGAATTACCCCACCTAAGAACTACTGGCATCTCTTACTGTTACGATTTAGTACTAAGGCGGAACGAAGTGACACGACAGGTAATGGAAAATACTGAGTAACAAACAGAGACACCACACATCTAATGAACCCTCAAACAAAAACGCAAACCCACTAGACCTAAACTACAGGGAAACCAAACTAACACTCGGGAAAGGGGATAAATGAACAGAAACACACCAAACGTCAGACCAAAAGATGCTGGGAAACAGAGTCTGATTCACAGGAGTCAGGATTGCTTGGGTCAGGTAAATCACGCGTTCGGGATGTAGGCTGGGAGAGAGATGCAGATCTGGCAGGGAACTGTGGGAAAAACTGGACCTAAATAGTGAGGGGAACAACAATGAGGGATAACAACAGGCCGGCATCTAAGGCATGAGCCCTCCAGGGGTCGAAGGCAGGAGCAGAGTCAGGTGCAGGGCAGATATCAGCCGACCTGAAGGCAAGAGGGGGCTCAGAACCAGGACAGATGCGGGCCGACCCTGAAGCAAGAGCAGGATCAGGAACAGAATAGGTGGCGGCGCTGGCCTGCCTAAAGACAGGAACAACAACATGATCAGAATCAGGTCCAGGACAAACGACGACCAACCTGGAGAGAGGAACAGGATCAGAACCGGCGGCGACGTCAGCCTCCCTGAAGACAGGCACAGGAACAGAATCAGAACTGGCGGCAACGTCGACCGACCCAGAGACAGGAACTGGATGAAAAGGAACTGGACGAACAGGAACTGGACGAGCGGCAGCTAAAGTGGCCTTGTGTGGCCCTGTGTTGATATCTGTGTACCAGCAAAAACTGTCCCAAACAATAAGCTATGAGTCACCAAAGACATTAAAGTAATCCTTAATGAGAAGAATGAAGCGTTAAGGTCAGGTGACAGGGAAGCAATGACTGAGTTCCAGAGACTGCAGTCAGTCAAGATAAAAGAGGGGAAGGAGGGTTACAGGTGGAAACTGGAACAGAGGTTCCAATAGAAGGATACCAGAGCAGCCTGGAATGGCATGAAGAGCATCACTGGATAAAAGCAGCCAGAGGACAGAGGTGAGTGTAGATAGAGCTAATGTTTTTAACACCTTTTTCAGGAGATTTGATTTGCCTCATATTCACCCCCCAAGGAGTTTAACCACAGGTGCCCACATCTCGCCCCAGCATGACTCATCTGGGGTAATGAACATCTCATCAGAGCAGGTTAGGAGGGAGCTATCCAGGCTTTGCCCCACAAAGGCTGCAGGTAGTGATGGAGTCAGCCGAAGGGTACTGAAAGCCTGTGCCCCACAGTTTGGTGGCATCCTTCAGCACATCTTTAACCTTAGCCTACAGCTGGAGAGGGTGCCTGTGAGTTGGAAAACCTCGTGCCTGGTACCAGTACCGAAAGTGGCCCATCCCACTGTTCCCAGTGACAACAGACCTGTGGCTCTAACCTCCCACATCATAAAATTGTTGGAGAGACTGGTCCTGGACTTCCTCCAGCCTCTGGTGAAACCATCTCTGGACTGCCCCAGTTTACTTATCAGCCTCACCTCGGGTAGAGGATGCCCTCATCAACCTGCTATACCACATCTACATCCATCTGGTCAAGCCTGCCACTTCTCTTAACCTTGTCATTTGTGGAGAGTTGCCATCAGAAGTCCAACCCAGGCCAGTCTTTTCCAGGCCAGTCTTTTTTGTGTAAGGCTTTTTGTCACCTGCTGTTGACTACAACACTGTAAAGTGCTTTCAATAAAATCGCTATATTAGCAGATGCTGTTCTCCCCTACACTGCATGATTTCATCTGTCCTTCAATTTTTTTATGCTTTCACATTTGTGATAAACCCATTAGCCCTGGGGTGCTTTATATTTCTTGAAGGCTTATATTCAGTGGATGTTGAGGCATGAAAGATGTTAGAGGATTGCAAGTGATTTCTAGTTCTTGTGCAAAGAAATCAGCAAATTCCTTGACATTAGGATATTCTTATGTTTGTCCCAACTGCTTTGTGACATGATTGATCCCAGCTAGGCATTACCCATTAAGTGGGTTTTGAACAGGCTGTTGATTCCCATCACAATCATTTAACAGTTGAACACCTTGGTGTATGACATTGCATTTCTGCAGGCTGTCAGAAAAACACTTTGTCTTAGTTTAATTGATTCCCTCAATCCAGTTTTTGACTGGAAATGCTCTCTGTCAAACACCGTGCAAAGTCTTGAATTTTCTGCTTTGGCATTGTACTCCTCTTGTCCCACTTCACTCATGTGTACTTTCACATCCATTAAAAATGTGCATTATGAGAGCTCCTTTGCACACTGTCTTACTAAGCTCTCTGTTGTTTTCTGGTCCAGTAAAACTTGGAGTTTTGCCAAACTTACAGGGAATAGCTCTAATTCTCGGGAATGATTTGGCAGGGGGGAGAGTTTTTCTGACTCCCAAGGTTGTTGAAAACCCCGCTGCAGACCCGCTGCTGTCAGTTTGCCCGCTGTGTTGCCTGCTTGTGCTGTTACACGCTCACAGATGCGCAAGTTTGATGATGTGACCGGATTTTTCTGATGCCGCCTTGTTTGTCGTGGATCTTAAAAAAATAGAGCCACACTTAGATAGCTGTGAAAAGCCTGTAACTGCCAACTTACTGCCTACTGCTGCTAATCTGTCTTTTGCTGTTGACAAAACCAAGCCTATCCACGCGCAACAGACCGACCCATCTCTGGCTACCTGTGTATCCTCTGTCACCAGCTCTAGTCCCTGTGCGTATAACTTTGAAAATGGTGTGTTAATGGGTTATTGGCATCCTCCTCTGACTGGTGATTTCAGTTCAGCAGATTGTTGTGCCAGCAAAATTTCGTTCTCAGGTACTCGGCTTTGCCCATGATAGCGTTTCGGGTCATTTAGGGATAAGGAAAACTTATCAACGCATTCTGCATTATTTCTTTTGGCCAGGCTTAAAAGCCGATGTTGCCAGGTTCTGCTGCACCTACCATGTCTGTCAGCTTTGTGGAAAACCAAATCAGGTTATTCCTCCCGCTCCACTGCATCCTAATCCAGTAATAGGAGAAAAATTTGAACACAAAATCCTCCAGGAAAAGAATGGGATGAGGGATTACCGTTCCTTCTCCTTGCCACACGTGAAAGTGTGCAGGAGTCCACTGGTTTTAGCCCTGCAGATTTAGTGTTTGGTCACACTGTGCGTGGTCCTCTGAGAGTATTGAAAGAAAGTTTTTTTGTCAGAAGTTACAACCCCTACTAGAAATTATGTGAGCTCATTTCGAGAGTGACTGCACAAAGCCTGTGACTTTGCACACATGTCTCTCTCTGCGTCGCAGACTCAGATGAAAAAGAAATTTGACAGAAAGCCAGTAAAGAGAAATTTCCAACCTGGAGAGCAGGTCTTAGCACTACTTCCAATACCTGGTTCTGCCTTGCAGGCCAAATTTTGTGGCCCTTATGTTGTGGAAAGTAAAATAAGTGACACAGACTATGTTTTGTGCACCCCGGATAGGAAATGAAAATCTCATGTGTCTCACATAAATATGTTAAAGCCTTACTTCGCTCGTAAAGCTGCTGCTGGTTCGTCCTTCATCGCGTCCTCTCCCTCCCAGTATTGTCCCCAGAGTGACCACTTCTGCCTCAGTGGCAATGAACCCTGCTCCCGTCTCCAAAATTCAGAGATTCAAGAGGATTTAGAAACCCATTTGTGCCACTTACACAAGTCCACTAGGAGCGTTGTTATGCAGCTGATTAAAAATAATCCTACCCTTTTTTTTCAGATACGCAATCCCGCACAAGCCTTCTCTCTCATGACATTGATGTCGCTGACCATTTGCCAATCAAGCAGCATGCTTACCGTGTAAACCCGACAAAGCGTGCTCTGCTCCAGCAGGAAGTTATCTACTTGTTGGAGAATGGTTTAGCTGTCCCTAGTTCCAGTGCATGGACTTCCCCATGTCTGCTTGTGCCCAAACCCCATGTTTCTTTACTGGTTTTGGGAGGGTAAATGCAATAACCAAACCAGACTCGTATCCTCTGCCCAGAATCCAAGATTGTGTGGACCGCATTGGTTTTGCTAAGTTTGTTACGAAGCTGGACCTGTTGAAAGGATATTGGCAAGTTCCTTTAACTCCACGTGCTTCTGAAACTTCTGCTTTCGTCACCCCCGATAGTTTCTTACAGTACACAGTCATGCCATTTGGTCTTAGAAATGCACCTGCTACGTTTCAGCGCTTGATGCACCTTGTCCTTGCTGATGTTAACCACTGTGAGGTATACCTAGATGATATTGTGGCATATTCAAGTACATGGCCTGAGCACATGGAAACATTAAAAACAATATTTGCACGGCTAACGGAAGCTTCTTTTACCTTGAATCTGTGACTTTGGTAGAGCCACAGTGACATATTTAGGGAAGGTAGTGGGCCAAGGTCAGGTGTGTGTGCTTACTGCAAAAATCCAAACTATCTTGGATTACCCTATAACTACAACCAGACGTGAACTCCGCCGGTTCCTGGGCATGGCTGGGTACTATAGAGGATTCTGCAGAAACTTGATGATATTGTTGCTCCCCTCACCAGTCTCACTAGTATTACCAGACCTTTTGTCTGGTCTTCTTTGTGTGAAAATGCTTTTCATTTGGTCAAGGCTCTCCTGTACAGCACACCTGTTTTAGCAGCACCTAATTTTGCCTGCCCCTTTAAACTGGAGGTAGATGCCTGTGCCAGTGGTGCCAGTTCAGTACTGCTGGAAGAGGATGGGCAGGGGGTTGATCATCCCATCTGTTACTTCTCCAAGAAATTCAACCAACACTAGTTAAAATAGAGCACAATTGAAAAGGAAGCCCTCTCATTACTTTTGGCCCTCCAACACTTTGAGGTTTATGTTGGCTCCAGCTCATAACCAGTTAATGTATTTACTGATCACAATCCTCTTGTGTTCTTAGGAGGAATGCAAACTAATTAGACTTTAATGAGGTGGTCCTTGCTTGTGCAAGATTTTAATCTCGAAATCCATCACAAAAAAGGAACAGAAAATGTTGTTGCTGATGTTTTGTCACGTGTGTCGACCTGTTCCTAATTATCAGACATTTTAGATGGGGTGTCTGTTTTTTTAGGGAGGGGGGTGTTACGGCCCTTGCCGTAAGTGTTGTTGTTTTTTTTTGTTGTTCTTATAGGTGCCCTGCCTGATTGGCCGGATTGGGGGGCAGTACCGGAAGCTGATTGGTCCATCCTACACTTCCTGCAGTTTGAAAAGTATGGTTCCCAACAGCCAGTGGGGTTTTTTTTCTGGCAGCAGCACCTGTTCTCTGTTTGTGGCCTCCAAAACCTTGTATAGCATTTTTGAATTGTTAGGCTTTGTGCCATGGTTTCGTATAGGTATTGTAAATATTGTCAATAGTATTGAATCTGTAGGGGTGAACTGCCATTTTCTTTTGATTGTTTTCTTTTGTTTTCACATTAGGGTAAGGGTTAGCGACTGTCTTTTTGTTTGTTTCTTTCTAGAGGCTAGCTAGCACTTTCTATGGGAAATAGCTTATTTGGTTTATTATTTTGGCCTTGGTTCACCCTGAGTTATAATGTCATGTTTTGTTTGACATTTTCTTTTCATACAGATAAATGTTGAAGGTTTAATTTGTTTCTTTCTCTCTTGTACCTCAGCTGACAGAGTGAACACTACAAAAATGTAAATAAAAGAACATATAAAGTTTGAAATATGCATCACACTGCACTTCTTAAAGTCCAGTGAACAGGCACAAACACTACCATAACAAGAAAATAATATTTTAATTGCTGAAACAATATAAAAACTATCATATTGTCCATGCATAGTTATATTAACTACATTGTTCACAAACATAAAAACAATTACTAGGTGCGACTCTTGAATCGTGCAGTTTTGGGACTGTGTCTTTTCTTTGCATCCATAATGTCTATTATATACCCCTAGCAGTCATGTGACCCATACTTTTAATTATTTTTAAGGACTGTATGAACACTTCTCAAATATATTAATGTTACACCAGATAAGTGAATAATACTATCCACACAGTATTTACTCACATGAAGATTCTTTCCATAGTATGGGAAAAACATTTTATCCAGGCGACCTTCAGATGGGAAGTACTGCATCTGTAATGGACTGTCTCTCTTCCATAAAGAGAGAGAGGAAGAAACATAATAACAATAATGGGGATGCAGATTCAAACTCTGCACTATAAGCATCCAGCTTAGCATTAAATATGAACTATATCTGCTGCTGATTAATGTCAGACACATGTATGTCTGCTTTAAGTTTGTTGGTGATACATCTTGACTGTGCATTATGATAAGAATGTGTTTTTGTTACCTTGGCTGTGCAGTTGATGTAAGGATCTCCTCGAGGTTTCAGTCCAATCACCTGCAGAAAAGACACTGCTACTTATTTATTATTTTTATTTAATGTATTAGGATAAAAAGTACAATTATGGAAGCTGGGAACAGCCATGGATGCTGTTTTTGTTTTATACCCTTATCTTGGGATAACAGGAACTCATTATGTCCAGGTAAAAATTTAGTTTGCTTGTGATGATGAGAAATATTAAAATCCAAATTATGTTTCAGCTTCTGTAGATCCAATTTGATGCCTTGTCTTAAAATAAAATATGATTTGGTTTGATATGATTCAACAGTAAATTTTATGCAATTTGATGTTCCGCATGACTGTGTTAATATTTTTCTATAGTGGTTAAATTATTAGACTACTTACATAAAGCACTCCCCTGATCGTCCCTTCTCTGTCCCACATCCCTGTGGTGCTGAAAGAGCAACTATATGGGTATTTACAAGTGCATTGTTTTTTTATTCTGACATTCTTGTAAACTTATGGAACACATCCATCTAGTTCATATGCTGCCCCTCAAAGCCTGTGGACAGAACTAATTTCATGCAAACATCGATATGTTGAGAGAATGCCATGCTGATAGAGCACTGAACTTACACATGACCATCCACTGTGTGCATCGATTAAATTGTGTGCAAATGATGCCAGTCTCCTAAAAAGATACCACACACCTCAATACACATACATTTATTAATTCTGTGCCTCCAGACCCTTAAATCTTTGCAATTTTGACAGTGTGATTTTACATGAGTTATCTTATAACTTAACTACTAAATTAAAACACCACAAACATGCTGAAAATCAAAGCCTATATTTACTGGTAAACCATAGCACATCACATTTTATTGCACAAACTTTAATGGATGAGGCATTAGATATGATCTACAGAAGCCGACACAGTCACTTGGATTTTGCTAAATTGTCTTATCACAAAAAAAAACATTTTTTTTCGTGATAAGAGTTTTATTATATCAAGATAATGACAGAAATTATCACGTTATAATGTTTTTCTGAGATAACAATATAATTATCCCATTATCATGAGACATAAAAAAGGATAACAGGATCCATGGCCATTTTTGGCTTTCGTAGACAATGATAATTATTGTTCTTCACCTCTTAGTTTTCATTAAAATTATATAAAAATATTCACTTTCAATTTGATCAAACATAAACAACAGAGGAAATCAAATGATTCTTCAGGCATGTGCTGGACACAATAAGAGATTAAAGCTGAATTAATCATTAACCTAAAAATATCCTAAACAAAATGAAAAGTGTTCACTAACCCGGTTCATCTTGACAATGATGCAGGGCTTTCCCTCTGCAAATCCAAAGCTGCTGTCAGGCAGACCGGAGCACTGATGCAGTGTGCTACGTTTAAACTGACAAACTTTCTTTACCATCTCATTGTCCTGCTCTGTGTATTCTCCCACCATACACAACTCATTATGCTCCTGAATGCTGTCATTATACTCTGAAATTAAAACAACATAGCAACAGTGAGGAGAGACATCCTCACACAAACCTGGAATTTTATTATGGAGATTTCCCATTAGAAGAGAATCATCCAGCAATGATTCACTAGAACAACATAAGTATATACATATTTTACTAATGATAACTATAAAGCTTTACCCTTTTTGCATGTTTTTTTACTCACGCTGCAGTAGCTCATGCAATTGTTGTATGTACAGATTGTACTTTGTCGCATCACTGCGGTTGAATGAGATTTCCGCTGCACGAGGACGAATTACCAAACCTGCAAAAACACAAATTAAACAATAATTAATCACTGAAAGATATATTTTATTTTTTACATAAAACGTGTGTCCACTGTGCTCACACGTTACAAGCAGGTGTCCTAGATGCATCAACACTTGACCAACAACAGGTGCCTCTTTATTGTGTTAACACATCATCAGCAGGTATCCTTATACTTGTATTCTTTATACTTACATGGAACATAAAGAGGATTAGAATGAAATAATATGTGTAGTTATTTACACGGGTAGGCTTAAATTAAACTTTGGCTTCAGCCAATCATCATATATTAAAGCACTGACTGTAAATTTTACAAAGATGCAATGAAACATGATAAATGTTTGTTCACTTGTAAAGATAATAATAATAATAATAATAATTAATTTTATTTATAAAGCACTTTACATTTGTCAAAAATCTCAACGTGTTACAGAAGCAAGAATAAAACATAAAATACATGTAAAACATAGAACATATAAAACATAAAATAACATAACATAAAAAGTAATGATCACTTAGAAATGCTTTTCTGAACAGAAAAGTCATTAACTGTTAACAGTCCACAGTCTGTTGTGCCCTCAGGTTCTCAGGCAGAGAGTTCCAGAGCCGTGGAGCAGCTGCTGAGAAAGCTCAATCCAGTGGTATTCAAATCGAGGAATTCCAGTGGTATTGGTAGTCGCTACTAAATTTCTGGTATCATAATATTCGTAGTTCACTTCTGACTAGCAGGTATCCTAAATGTGTTCAAAAGGTCAAAAATGAAAAAGTAAACTCACCTGGGTTGGCCACTCGGTCTTGATGTTGGGGAACATTTTCGTCTAGGGTCTGTAACATCACCCACATTGTGAGAGAAAACATTCCTGCCAGAAACCCATAGAAGACGAGGTAGAAGAGAAGTATGAGACCTGCAAGAGACAATTCAAAATTACTTTAAACACACCAGAAACAGTGTAACTCTACTTAAACAGGAAACAAACATAATTTTGCAGGTAACCCATGCTGTTTTTATTATGTAATCTTAGTCTTAGTTTCAGGAACAAATATTTTGTCCAATCAGATCAGACACCCCGCCCCCCCCCTCCCGTGCCCCCCATTTGTCAGAATTAATATATTTTCACATTTTAAACAAACATCTGGTTAATCCTTCACATCTTCAGTCTCTGATGTATCTATACCAATTTTATTTATCTTAATTTGAAGGTAAAAGTACTTTATTTCTGAAACTACAGTTGGGTGCTAAAGTTTGTATCATCCTATTTTGAAATGGCAGAGTAAAACAAAGAATTACTTATATACATTTACATTATTTAATGAACATTCAGCTAGTACAAATTTTCCTTTATCAGAAACTGGTTACAGTTAATTTTTAATTACCAAGGGGATGCAAACTTTTGGGATAACAAATTTATTTTACGATAACTTTTTCATACACTCCTTGACTATTTGTGTTACTTCTGATGATAAAAGAACATTTATCCTAGCTGAACTTCCACACATACATTATCTTTTGCTAATCCAGAGTCGGGTTTTGATGGCAGCAGGTTTTTAAGGCTTTCCAGATGTCCTAGCAATGGTTTCCTCTGGTGGGATTCAAAGACATTCCTAGGTCAGATGTGTGTGTGTGTGTGTGTATATATATATATTCAGCTGATTTCTTGTGACTTGCCTTACTCTTTGTAGGTACTTGGTAGTAGCTGCTTTCCTTGTGGCCTCTGAACTGGCTGAGGGGGTTCAGGCCTTTGCAGAGCAGCAGCAGAGACAGAGTATCTCCTTGGTATATGTCACACTTGATGTTGACATGTGCAATTATTGGTCAGTAGTTGGGTGGGACTGTTCCCTTCTGGGGGTCATTCAGGATAAGGACTATGCGGCCTTCAGTTAACCATTCAGGGTGGGTTAAATCAACTAGTAGCCTGTTCATTTGTGTCACCAGGTGCTCATGTTGTGGATTAGCTTCAGGTCCACTGCACTTGCATTAAGCTCGTCTGTTGTTTTTGGGAATGGAACACAATCTCCAATTGTGAGGGTGATGATGATATCTCCCCCCTGACCTGTGGTCCTGGTTCCCCCTTGCCATAGCATTTGTGTTGTACCTCATCGATCTCTAGTTGTAATAGCAGTATTTCTTGCAGATATTAGAACACTGAGCTAATAGTTTTTCTGTGTTAGTCTAGATGTTGGGTTTTGAAGTATCCCTAGATCCCACATCCTCTGCATGTAACCCCTCTTGCCAGGGTTTCTTATGTAGTACCATTCCAATATATATATCCCGAACATGGTCTGGGTCTAACCCTAACCCAACTGGAGGCACCCAGGAGGCATTCTTATTAGATGATCAGACCACCATAACTGGCCCTTTCATTGTACCATATTCCAGGAGAGAACCATACCCTTGGAGGCTTGGAGGTGTTGATCCCTATCCCAGCTGCTTCACGCTCAGTGGCAGCCCATCCCACTGCATGCTACAAGTTTGTGGAAGTTCACAGTCTGATGGGGTCAAAAATACATCATCTGCAAGAAGCAGTGAAGAGTTTCTAAGGTCCCCAAACCGAACAGTCGCCTAGAAATCCTCACATTCCTTAAATGCAGAATACGGTCTAATTTTCTCTCTGTTACATTACAATAATAATCTTTATTTAATATGTAGGTTATTATATAGAAGTTTATGTCAATACAATCAAAGTAAGATTTGATTGCCAAATCAAATGGCAGCCAAATGATTATTTGGAACGAATCTGAGTCATAGGAAGAACAATTGTGGTTGTGGGGGGGCTCTGAAAAACTGTTAATTGAACTGATAATCAGTTCATTTTGTAGTTTTAAGAACCAAGTGGCATGTTTTTTATTTGTAATTAGGTTTCCAACCCCACTATAATTGAGACAATAAAAACCTTGTAGATCAATTTATTTTGTATTTTTGTATGTTTTCAGTTCAGTATATCTCCCAGCACTCTTAAAGCTTATGTTATGAGAATTAAAAAAAAAACTTTTCTACTGTTAATTAGTTTAAATATACAACGTTGTGTTTTATTTAGGGCTACAAAAATTTAATAATTAAATATTCCATTTAGTTAAAAATGTGTTTTTTAACATTATATATTTATTTAAGTCTCACATAATTTTAATCTGTTTTATTTTTTTTTTTCTAACAGTGTTGTCCATTAAAATAACAAAAAGGACTAATGACAAATTGGTGAGTAAACGTGCCATGTTATTATCTCAGGTTCAGGGTTAAATTTGCATTCCCATACACTATAAGAGGATTCAAGACCTGTCACAATGATGCAGTGATTTTTATAGCGTTTCATCCAGATGCATGTCGGACATTTTTAGATTTAAAAACTGACATTTGGATGCAGCCATTTGTGGGAGGAAACTGTCTGTTGAGACAACTTCAGAAGAACGAAATCCCTCAGGTCCAGGCTGTTAGTGAGACAGAAGCTAAAAATAAACACACATAAATATCTGCAGCTCTGCTGCTGCAGATAGAATGTGCTGAGTGTGTGTATGCATGTGTGTGTGTGTATAGGTGTCCATTTCATTTCCCAGTTTCTGCCAAGACCAGATTTTAAAGGAAGAGTGAGACATACACACATTTATTTTCTTAATTTCT
Organism: Channa argus; assembly: GCF_033026475.1. Taxonomy (NCBI): domain Eukaryota; kingdom Metazoa; phylum Chordata; class Actinopteri; order Anabantiformes; family Channidae; genus Channa; species Channa argus. The sequence continues at coordinate 29,441,628 of NC_090202.1, forward strand.
TTATTTCTGGACCTACATCAGCTGTGTGTGTTCACATTTCTGCAGGTGATCTCTAACTAATTGATTAACTAATTGAAATAAAATTAACTAATTGAAATAGAAATTAACTAATAGAAATTTAATAAAATGTAAACAGCCACTTTTAATGCAAAGGTTCTGTTTAGTGAAAACTTGACTTGCTTGAAGTTTTTGAAGAGGTTTCATCTGAAAGGATTCATCAGTTCTAACTGATTTTCTCACTGCCCTAAAAAGGCAGGTGTATAAATTATGGAGTGATATTGTTAACACTTCAGTGGTCACTTGAGCTTTTGTCCCATCGATAAAAATCATTTGTGTTAAATGAGTCAAAGTGTTAAGAGCAGTTAAACCACCTATTGAGGGATGTCAGGACTGTCAGGGCAGTCAGGCCTTAGATATGCTTGTTCTCGATGCATATGCATAGACGAGAGCAGCGTCATCAGAATTATTGTTTAGAGACTTCCTTGAGAACTTTGTGTATGTCTGGAGCTTTTGTCTCTTAGTGTTTTTATTGTATTTTTTGTTTTTATTCTATAATTTATGGATTGTCATGTATTGTTGTGTCTATTTTGAGCTGCTCCGAGGACGTTTCTGTAGTAGGATTACTACAGTTTTTGAAATTAATTTAATTTAAACCACAAGGAGTTATATCTAATCATCCCTGACTATCAATGAAATTTCTTCCTTGGAGAACTTCTGCTTTTCCATAGCATAAAAAGAAGCTGTAGCAACATTGCAATAGGTTAATGTTCAAGTCATGGCAAACAAAACAGTAATGACACCATAAATAGCAGATAGGTGGATACAGCTGGTTGTGGACAAGTTAAATCTGTTATTCTCAAAATATCTACTATCGTGTTTTTGATTTGCACCTGCTGCAGAGACCAGGCAGTCCGGATTGGGAACATCACCTCCAACACCACCATACTGAGTACTGGGAACGGCTCCTTCATGGAGATCGTCAAGAATACCAAATTCCTAAGTGTTCACCTAGGAGAACCTCACCTGGTCCCTCAACATCAGCGCCATCAACAAGAAAGCCCAGCAGGGTCTCTACTTCCTGAAAAAGCTGAGGAAGGCCCAATTCCCGACACCACATACTATAGTGTTCTACAGAGGGTCTGTCGAGAGCAGCTGTATCACTACCTGGTTTGGGAACTGCACCATAACAGATTGCAAGACCCTACAGCGGATAGTGAGGACAGCTGGGAAGCTCATCGGGGTCTCTCTTCCCTCCATCATGGACATTTACAACACATACTGCATCCAAAAAGCCACCAATATTGTGGCTGACCACACACACCCCTCACACACACTCTTCACCCTCCTGCCGTCTGGGAAAAGGTAACGACACAGGTACTGACACACGTGCACACACACATGTGCACACAAACTCACTGTGTACTGTGCTGTATATGGCTGAAATGACACGAAAAACCCACTTGACTTTACTTGTTGGTCTTTTCTTTTCGCTCTCCACTTTCCACTCACCCCAACCGGTCAAGGCAGATGGCCACCCACCCTGAGCCTGGTTCTTCTGAAGGTTTCTTCTGTTAAGGGGAGTTTTTCCTCTCCACTGTTGCTTAGGACTTGCTCAAGAGGGAATTGTTGGGTTCTCTCTATACATCTTTATAATCTTGACTTTATTCTATAAAGTGCCCTGAGATGACTTTGTTGTGAATTGGCGCTATATAAATAAAGTTCAAATGATTTGAATTAGCTCAATAATAAAAATTACATGAGAAACATGGTGGGCTCTCTGTACGTTTGAGCGTTTTAAGCATGGAAACCTGAAAAAGTCCTATTGGTTGATATCTTATTGGTTGATAAGTTATTTCTCAGAAATAATTATGATATATACTGTCGATTGCAAACTTAGCACCCCCTTTTAAAATTGAAATGAAAGGTAAATCAACATAAAATTTTATAAAGTATTAGCTAGACCTTCATTAGCAAAAGTAACAAAAATCATCAAAGTATAAAAAGAAAGTTGTAATACAATAATGATAATGATATCATTCCAAAGGTTTGCACCTCCCTTTATAACCTCCCTCTGCATTTATAACCCCCTCCAACCTCTCTGGGTTCCCTCTGAGCAGCATTTCTATTCCTTCAGGTGTAATTTTAGCCCATTCTTCATTGCACAATTGTTCCATGTCTATCAGAATGTTTGGTTGTCTGCCATGTACAGCCTGCCTCAAATCTATAAAAAATCTATAGCTTAAAAGACCATTTTGTTACTACTGATGATGAAGAAATATTTTAGTATAGCTGATTGTGCATTAAAGATAATGTTGATACAAAAAACATTCTTTGCTTTAGTATTTTTTTCCATTTCAATACAAAGAGATGCTAATTTTTCATTTAACTGTAATATACTGGTAATTATATCACATATCACATTGCACTCCCATTCAGAGGTCAACCTGCTGTATTTTTAACCTCCTGGAGAAACATTAAAGAGGCTACTGATAATCCAGATCCTCGTTACCTGCACAGAACCTGTCCATCACCCATCAACACTGTGTGCTTCATGAATGTTCCTGGATCTTTCATCTAGAGGATGTTGGACTGTCAATAGCATTTCGCTAGTAGTTTCTAGACTATGCCCAATGCTGTGTTGCTTTTATATGATTCCTACCAGTGGGTGGTCTGAAATTTCAGAGAAGATCATGTTGCCAGGGTAATAGCTGCTTAGAACATGGTGGCTACTTGTTGGAGACCACTTCAACTCCTCACCATCAGACATTGGACTATGTACTTCTCCGACACTGAAAACCTGACCACTGTCTATCTGCATGGATCTGCAGACAGAACCTGTTAGCACTCAGGGCCACTGTTTGGACTAGATGTAGTTTTGGGTGTATTTTTCTTTTAGTCTTACGCAGGGGACTCAGCAGGTTTCTTACCTCATCAGTCACATAAACCCTACTTCTTCAGTACACCTGTCGCTCCCTCCTTAAGTCAACCTGTTCATACTGATCCAGGTGTGACTTCTATGTCTTCCTTTTGCCAGATTCTGAATGTTCTGGATCTGCCCCTCCATTGGGAAGCACCTGAACAGCCAAATTGGACACCTGTCAGCATAAAGGAGTATTGGTTCTTTTTTTGGATCTGGATCCTACTGTCACTCATGCTGAATGCAGATCCTACATGGAAACTGGAAAAAACTCATGCACTAGTGAACCTGATGCTAAGATATTTTGATATTTTTAACCTTCCCATTAAGGGCAGGGAAACCTCCCAACCTTAAAGGAAAAATCCACTGATTTCCAGCAGTGAACCAGGACCTAAGAATGGGGTGCTAGCTCTCCTTTGTTGTCCCAGATTGCATTGCTCCTGGTCTACTAAAACCAATGGAAATACGTCACTGTTTTTATGTCTGAGCTTTAGGGTCTATGGATGTAGCATTGGCAACCTGAGCTGATCAGGTCCTCAGCTTGGCTCTGGTCCTCGTGATCCCAAGTCTGGACTTTCTGGACTCCTCCATCCCCAGGATGTACTGAATCTGGGCTAATCTGGTGCTAATCAGCTGACAGCTCTTTTCTTGACCTCAGGTGCTATTAGTTAAACATCTTGCTCTTCTTCATATTAATTATTGTTCTAACTCAATATTAGAAAATTTAATAAAATGATTAAAATATAGATTTTAATCTTTTAATCTCTCTCTCTCCCTCTTTCTCTCTCTCTCTCTGTATATATATATATATATATATATATATATATATATATAATTTGTGTGCGTGTGTGTATACATATGTGTGTATGTATGTATATGTGTGGTACAAAGATACATTAATATAGGCTCACAAGACCGACAGAGACTCGCGGGTCTGAGTCTCTGCGGACTCACCGCCAGTCTCCAGGCCGACTGTCTTACCCCAGCTGCTGGCGCTCCGGCCCAGGAACTCTCCGGTCGCCGGGTTGTAAATAAAATCCTTCCATGTTTCCTTCCTCTGTTCCATTTCCTCTTTCTTTCCTTCCTTCTTTTTCTTCTGTTTCATTTCCTCGTTTTTATTCTCATTCTCCTCCGCCTTCACCTCCTCCTTCGTCTCCTCCTTCCCCCCGTCTCTTTGCTCCTGGTTTTCCAGCTCCTGTTTCGGCTCCTGGTTCTGCTGCTGGCTCTGATCCTGTGGGCTGGACGGCATGCTGGCGAGTCGTACACAGGTCCGGGCTAATCAACACTGAACAGCGTTAAACCTATCAGTGCACGTCTGTGGCAACACGCGCACACGCACACGCCTACAAACGCAGACTGCTGCAGAACGAAGCGCATGCGCATTATAGAGCCTCAGGACGGGAGGCCTCGGGGTGTGATGGTGGTGGAGAGCTGCCGCATGAGAAGCAGTGATAACACAAGAATTAAACACGAGAATCAAAGAAAACAGAAAATTATAAGTATATCTTTTAATACATATGAATAATGGAAACCAGCTTGAGACTTGATTGAGAATTTGAAATAGGATCTAAATAAAACAATGTAATAAATAATAATAAAACAATATATAAATAAATTCACATCAAAGTGAAATTACGTAATAACACCCAAGTTGACGACTAACCACAAGACCAGAATAATGACACCTCATTGGACAAAAAGTGGACAATGTCATGCTGATGTCACGGACCTGGGGTGGGTGGTGGGAAGACATAACTGTGTCTTTAGTTGATGAATGATTAGGGGGAGTGTAGGTTGGGGGGGTACTGATGATAATGAGCTTCACCCTAAAATTCTGAAAGCTCTTGATGTTTTTCATGGTTATTAGGGCTTTTATTTTGTATTCAGTATCAGTATGTTGTGGACGCTTCTTGTCTTTTATGGTCAAAACATCATCTTCAATATCATCGTCCGCATCTTAAAGGACAAGGACAGCATTAAAACAGTTGTTTGCTATGAAAATTACAGCAAAACAAACATGATTCAATTGGTGATGCCCTCCTCCTCCCCCTCTCAGCAGCAGGGGGAGGAGTCAGGGATGAGGATGCTGTCAGGTTGCCGTGGTTTCAGTCTGTCATTTTCTGTGGCGATGGATGGGTGTGTGCTTGTGTGTGAGCTGTGATTCTTCCAGCGGTTAGGGTTTATGACGGAAGGACGGACGAGAGGAGGAAAGGAGGAGAGGGAAGACAGGCAGAAGGATGTGTTGAAGGTTGGAGGTGAATTAATGTTGCTGCAGCAATTTGCTTCCTCTTTGCTGCTGAAATCTAAAAGGACAACAAGAAGCTTCACCTTTCCTACATCTCTCCATCTTTGTTTCTGCACACGGACGACTGGAGGAGGGAAGGGGACACTGAGGGAGGGAAGGAGACACTGAAGGGAACATTAAAGAAATCAGTGAAGGAAAGATGGAGGGAGTTTGAGTCCTTACAGATCCTCTGGTAAGTCTCCTTCAGCTTCTGGTTTTATTCGTCGAGCTGTCTTTGTCTCTGTCCTCGCTGACCATGTCAATAAAGTTTGTTGAATTTAGCTTCTTCACACCTGTTTCCGCTTTAGTTGGCTGACATCTTTGCTGACAAAGTTCCACATTATTTAACACTGAACTCTTATTGTGAAAGAGTTGTTGAACTCCTCCAGAAGGTCAAACCCTAACCCTAATCTGGGAGTAGTTGAACATCAATCCAATTAATATTATTGATTGAAGCAACAAATAAATAGTATTTGTTTCACTGTACAACAATAACCCAGAGTCCATTAAAAAACAGCTTTCTGAATGACTAAAACATTGAGACTGAAGCAATAGCCATCTAATGATTGATCAACACGAATCCTGCAGGTGTGATTGGGATGGAGGGTGTTGATCAGTCTCAGGGTCAAAGTCATGTTCTGACTTAAACCTTTCACTACTGAGACATTTAAAGTTTCAGATATTTCAATTAAACAGGAAACTGATTCTGATTTAAAACTCTGTTCTTATGAAGTCCAAGAGATGAAAATAACTCAAAGCTTTTCAGTCAAAGTTTAAAAATAGTAAAACACAAAATGTCAAATAGACATTTCCTGTTTCTGTTTATTTGCTTTAGCATTAAATTTTGTGTTGATGCTGATAAAACAACTGAAAAATAATTTTATAATAAGCAGGGGGTTGATGGAAGAGAAATTTGACTGAGTCAGAGTTCACACAGACCTGAGGAGTTGTATACAATCATGTATATTAATCTTTGTCACTGACACTGTAGCCACCATAATAGATTTAATATGAAGCAATCATGTCGTGTAGGAAGTGTCAACTGTTAGCTTTAAGGGTTTGGAAAATTTTTTTGGTTGAACCGTGTAGGAGTAAGACATTTTTAAAGGCCAAATTCTTGTTGATACAGTCTGAAGACAGTTGTTTCATGTCTAGGTGTTTCATGTGTTGCAAAGAACAAAAACATCAGATATGGACAAATCAACTGTTTGGTTCATTGTTAAGGAGAAAACAAAATGGTAAAGAAAAAAAACTGGAGATAGAATTGGAGTAGCACCATGGCTGCTAAAGGTAAAACACCCAAAAATCATCAGGAAGTGAAGAAGCAGGAGAACATCACCAAGTGAAAAACCAGCATCTGGTGATGCTGTTCACAGACTGCACAGAATTTTTAATTGTTGTAGTTTGTCCAAACACCCCATGTTTTCAGCCAAACCCTTATATATATATATAAAGCTGACAGTAAATACCTAAAGACTTGTTGGTTGTTTCAAATCTACTATGGTGATGAAAAACATGTTGGAGTCACTGTCCATATATTTATGGGCATGACTGGATACAGCTGTAGTGCAGAGTGAGAGGTTTACAGTGAGGGGGGAGGTGGATAGTGTTGCTGTGTATGTGTTCTCTATCCCTCTCCTCATGTACAGGAAGCATTACATCATGCCCCTCTGAGAGATGCTGCTGTTGCTATGTAACCACCGGCTGACTCCCTGATCCATTTTTAGAGAGAGAGAGAGAGAGAGAGAGAGAGAGAGAGAGAGAGAGAGAGAGAGACGGGGATGGGGGTAGGGATATGGGGAGCAGACCAGTCTGGAGTGGGATCATACTGGTCTGACGAAGGTCTGGTTCCAGTAAAAAAAAGAAACATTTTTCATTTCCTGTCAATCAGGAAGTGAAGCAAAGGCTCAGACTGGGGAAAAAAATTCATCCCATATTGTAAATATCATGAGACTTAATATAATAATATAATATAACATGATGAAGAAAACATACATCCTCAAATCTAAAGCTTTATTTCGAGTCAAACTAGTGAAAATAATAAACAGTACAACTCAAGGTTTTCAGAAAATCTATCAAATTCAATTATCTTATCTTTAAAAAGTAATAAAACCATCAAAATTCTCAAGTGTGAGATGTTTAGTTAGTGATAGGAGTTGAAAATGATAGTGACGATTAAATTTATCATGATTATTGGAAATTACTCTATTGACAATTGTGAACTTAGTGAACATGATGTTGAAAACCCCCAAAAAATGTTTGTTTTAGGATCAGAATCAGAATTAGCTTTATGGAAATTGCCTTGTTTACCTTTTGAATGCAACCGCAATGGGACACAAGCCAGTGTCTTCTTGTGCCAGTCCCAAGTTCAATTCAATTCAATTCAATTCAATTCAATTCAATTCAAATTTATTTATATAGCACCAATTCACAACAAAGTCATCTCAAGGCACTCTACAGAATAAAATCAAGACTACAACGCTGTATAAAGAGAACCCAACAATTCCTCCTTGAGCAAGCCCTAGGCAACAGTGGAGAGGAAAAACTCCCTTTAACGGAAGAAACCTCCAGCAGAACCAGGCTCAGAGTGGGCGGTCATCTGCAGTGACCAGTTGGGGTGAGTGGAAAGTGAAGAGAGAAAAGAAAGACAGCAACAAAAGCAACAAGAAAACATCGGGCAGGTTGGTAGGATGGGTAGCTGCACAGTAGAAAAAACACAGCTTCAAAGCCTGGGGACACCCGCAGTGAGGGACAGAGAGAGGGAGACAGAGAAGGAAAAAGACAACTACGGGAGAAAACACACAGAGTTAATGTAATACAGTGGTGACAATTGTGGGGTGAGAGGAGAGGACAAAGGGAGAGGAGGAGGGGGGGTCCCCCAGGAGCCTAAGCCTAACTATAACTAAGTATAAGCTTTATCAAAGAGGAAGGTTTTGAGCCTAGACTTAAAAGCAGAGAGGGTGTCTGCTTCCTGAATCAGAATTGGGACCTGGTTCCACAGGAGAGGAGCTTGATATCTAAAGGCTCTACCTCCCGTTCTACCTTTGGAAATTCTGGGAACCACAAGTAGGTCTGCATTCTGAAATCGAAGTGGTCTACTGGGATGATATGGTGCTATAAGGTCTTTCATATATGATGGAGCCTGACCATTCAGAGCTTTTTATGTAAGAAGCAGGGTTTTGAATTCTATTCTAAATTTAATGGTACGCCAATGGAGGAAAGCTAGTGAAGGTGAAATATGATGTCTCTTGATCATTCCAGTCAGCACTCTTGCTGCACAATTTTGGATTAATTGCAAGCTCTTCAGGGAGTTACTGGGGCATCCTGAAAGTAGGGAATTACAGTAATCCAACCTAGAAATAACAAATGCATGGATTTGTTTTTCGTCATCACATTGACACAGGATGCTCCTAATTTTGGCAATGTTCCGTAGGTGGAAGAAGGCTGTTCTAGAGATTATTTTTATATGTCAGGTAACGGTCAAATCCTGGTCAAAAATAACTCCAAGGTTCCTTGCAGTAGTACTGGACGCCAGACTTATGCCATCTAGAGTAACGATATGGTTGGACAGCATATTTATGAGATTTTTGGGCCCAAAATACTATGACTTCAGTTTTTTCTGAGTTTAGAAATAAAAAATGATGGGACATCCAGATTTTTTTCATCTGGTTCCATAGATAGATATAGCTGGGTATCATAAGCATAGCAATGGAAATTTATTGAGTGTTTTCTAATAATGTTGCCTAAAGGAGACATATATGAAGTATATATATGAAGTAAAAAGCATTGGTCCTAACACAGAGCCTTGTAGAGGGAAGTCTAGAGAGTTGATTAACATGATGAAAAGAATGCCCCAGAGGTGAGATAGTGGTGATTGGTGCCGATTTCAATGGACATGTAGTTACGGGAACAGAGGTGATGAGAATGTGATGGGCAGATTTGGTCTTCAGGACAGGAGTGCAGAAGGACAGATGGTGGTAGACTTTGCAAAAGAGGATGGAAATGGCTGTAATGAACACTTTTTTTTCAGAAAAGGCAAGATCATAGGGTAACATATAAGAGCGGAGGTAGAAGCACTCAGGTGGACTACATCTTATGTAGACGTTGTAATCTGAAAGAGATCAGTAACTGTAAAGTATTGGTAGGGGAGAGTGTAGCCAGAAAACACAGGATGGTCATGTGTAAAATGACTCCAGTGGTTAGGAAGATAAGGAGGACAGAGCAGAGGACGAAGTGGTGGAAGTTGAAAAAGGAAGAATGTTTTGTAGTTTTCAGGGAGGAGCTGAGACAGGCTCTTGGTGGTCAGGAAGTGTTTCCAGATGAATGGACCACTACATCTAATGTGATCAGGGAGACAGGTAGGAGGGTACTTGGTGTGTCATCTGGAAAGAGGAAAGTGGACAAGGAGACTTGGTGGTGTAATGAGGAAGTTCAGGAGTGTATACAGAGAAAGAGGTTGGTTAAAAGAAGTGGGACACTGAGAGGACTGAAGAGAGTACACAGGAGTACAGGGAGATGCTGCATAAGGTGAAGTTAGGTAGAAGGTAGATGTGGCAAAGGCCAAAAAAAGAGCATATGAGGACTTGTATGCTAGGATGGACACTAAAGAGGGAGAGGTGGATTTGTACAGGTTGGCCAGACAAAGAGATAGAGATGGGAAGGATGTGCAGCAGGTTAGGGTGATTAACGATAAGGATGGAAATGTATTGACAGGTGCCAGGAGTGTGATGGGAAGATGGAAAGAGAACTTGATGTTGATGAATGAGGAAAATGAAACGGAACAAAGAGTAGAAGAGGTGACTGGTGTGGAGCAGGAAGTTGCAAAGATTAGTAAGAGTGAAGTGAGGAGGAAGTTGAAAAGGATGAAGAGTGGAAAGGCAGTTGGTCCTGATGACATACCTGTGGAGGTATGGAAGTGTTTAGGAGAGGTGGCAGTAGAGTTTCTGACTAGTTTGTTTAACAAGATCTTGGACAGAATGAAAGAAAAGGTGTTGAAGATGGTGGTGAGACCAGTGATGTTGTTTGGCTTAGAGACAGTGGCACTGAAGAAAAGACAGGAGGCAGAGCTGGAGGTAAAAGAGCTTAAGATGTTGAGGTTCTCTTTGCGAGTGACGATGATGGACAGGATAAGGAACGACTCCATCAGAGGGACAGTTCATGTTAGATGTTTTGGAGATCAATTCAGAGAGACCAAATTGAGGTTGTTTACACATTTTCAGACAGAGACTGTTATTATATCGGTAGAAGGATGCTGAGTTTGGAGCTGCCAGGCAGGAGGTCTGGAGGAAGAACAAAGAGGAGATTTATGGATGTAGTGAGAGGACATGAAGTTAGTTGGTGTGAGAGAAGAGGATGCAGAGGACAGGGTTAGATGGAGGCACATGATTCCCTTTGGCGACCCCTGAAAGGGAACAGACCTGGACCTGGAGTCTGGGCACTGCAGTACTCTCCTCCAAAGGGCCTGTGACTGATAAGCACAGGACGGGGTCAATGAAAGCAGAGTAAAACTGCATTAGCAGATCCTGTGATAGGTTGAAATTCCTCTACTGACCTTTTTTGAGGATGGAGTTGTTCCTCTCTAGCTTGGGAGAATAACATAGATGGTGGAACAAAAGAACATGAAATCTTTTCAGAGTTCATACAGGGCTGCTGGAGGTGTATACAGGGAGTCTTTCTGAAGCTATTCTGTTGGACATCGTATCATTTAGCTTGCACGTTGATTTGTCAGAGGTTTTACACTACAAGCCTTTTTTGATGCAACCCTCCTCCGAACTGACATTAGAATGCACTAGTTTATAAAACCTTAATCACTGGGGGCTTTGACAACTTCAGTTTTGTTCAGGTACTTTGGCCACCGGGAGTTGAGCTTGCTGTCACTCTGCCTATTGAGCCACTCACCCATCACATGCTCCATTAAACCCATTTATATCAGATCAGATGACTGTGTTCCAGTCCTTTGGTTTGTCTCATTTTCGGAATCTGATGAGAAACCAAATGAACAGTTCTGTTCCTCTGATTTCATGTTTTTATGGAGCTGCAGCAAATTTATGATTCTGAAAATAAAGCAAAAACTTCATAAACACAATCTCATGTCCTCTTAGGTGTTTAGGAGCCATGACGTCTCTGGAGGACATGTTCAGGAGTTTTTTTCAGTATGTGGAGGACAGCGGACTTCGAACTTATGACGGTTTGGTGATCCAGAATGCCTCTGACATTTCCAGAGAAAGCGACCGCATTCGTAATCAAACAAATTGGGAGTACCTGCAAGAAAAACACCAGAAGAAAAGACGACAGGATGAAGCCATAAAGAGGTAGAAAATACAGAAACACCTGAGACAAAACTGGGATTATGTTGGGTTATTTCCTCTAAACTCAGAGTGAAAATGCCTCAACAAATTAGCTTTATTTTGAAATGTAGGCTGACCCTGCTGTGTTAATTACCATATATGGACATGAGTCCATGAATGAATAAACATGTTTTATTTGTTCATGTCAACTTCAAAACATGTGGTGACCAAAGAGGAACAGCTGAGAAGGATGTGCCCAGGTAGGGGGGTGTCCTTGGACTCACCCTCAGCCATAATGGAACACAACAAATGGGGTGAGCTGCTCCCACCTGCAGTTAATAACTGATTTTGATGAAGATCCATCTGGTTAACATTGTTTTAATTTCTACTATTATATTCTGTTAAATGGTTGAGTTTGGATCCTGTCAGCATCACTGACATCATGGATGGTGGTATTTGTGCCTTTATTGGGGTAAGGTACATCCAAGGTCTCTTTTAGGCACCATAAGCACAGTTAATCTCACTCATGTCTTTTTCATTCTTCAAAGTCCCTCCTAATAAAGATGCACGAAGGGATGCAAAAAAGGGGCACAGGGAGAAAAATGGTGAAAATAAATTATTAGAGACATGAGATGTCCTTTACTTTCATCTGCAGTGAGGTCTGTTTCTGGTTATGGCGACTCGGTTGAATCAGCTTTCAGTCAACCTGTAGTATTTGGACTTTATATTTACCCAAATACACACTGTTCAAATAGTAATTAGGATGCATACAGTGATGTTTCTTTCTGATCTGCTTGTATTTAAAATGTTTCACATCTATAAATTTTAAAATTGCACATTTTGCACTTGTGTATTTTTACTTTGCTCAAACCACACTGTGTAGACACTGAATACATGAGCATACATTAACATAAATACCCTAAATACATTTTTGTAATGCTTTCTTGTTTGTTCCTGCAATGATTGGTACCGTGTTTAGAAATTCAGTATTCATTACTAGTTATGGTAATAATTGGTAATAAAGTTTAATAGAGGAATTATTTTTTTATTTAAACAAATGTAAATTGTGTTTTTATTTTTCACATATATTTCTACGCAACATTTTCAGCCTCACATGACTGAATAATTGACATACTGACAGATAATTAAAATGTGCTTTTTGATGACCATCACAATCTCCTTCTGTCTATGACAATTTTTGATAAAAAAATGATAGATCTTTAATATTTTTTAATAAATATAGAAAGTTGTTGGTGATTCTTATGAGTGTGATCAATAGTTCACACAGATCCACAACTTTTATTAAGATGGAGGATGTTAAAGCCTGGCAGTGGTAAGTAGGATCTGTTGTTACTGTAATTCAGTAATAAAACTTTGACTTAGATTTTTGCTTGCCTTGTACCTCACTTGTAAGTCACTTTGGATAAAAGCGTCTGTTAAATTACTAAATGGAAATCTAAATGGAAATGTAAAAACTGTGCTGTCTTGTTAAGCACTTGCATATCAGTTTGAACAGCTGCATGTGTCAGTTTGCTAGACTTCTGCAAAGATGTTCTTCTGTATCCTTGCTTATCATTCCTCAGACATTGCTCCTCGATCCTCATCACAATATATGAGAAACCTTGTTCAATATGAAGGAGTGGCAATATTTCTGGGGTAAGCGGAGATTGAGTAGAGAAAAACAATCTCACACTGTTAAAGAGTTTGATGTGCCCTTAGATAGGTCCCATTAAAAGCAGTTAGGAAACATGATAATAAAGATGGTGTTGAACAAGCAGAAAAGATCCTGAGCTAATATGGAACCCAGGACATTGTAGCTATGTATGTTACAGTAGTCGCTGTAATCATTCTGTTATCCAGGTGCTTCACGGATATAAACTAACATAAACTTGTGTTAATATGTAGTTCCCTGAAGCAGTTTTATCAGTGAAACTGGGATTTAAAGTGTGTCTCGTGTATTGATTAGTGGTATTAATATTATTGTCCAACACACCCAGACATTGCTGTAATACTTTTAGATTTAGATAGAGTTTAAATAGAGCTTTAGGCAAACAAACACATCAGCTGTCAAAAAAGCCACTTGGTTGACTCTGGTCTTGGTTGATGTTGATGAAATGCTTCTTTAGAGCATTTCTTCAGTTTAGTCCTGAGGTTTTGGATAGAGCCACTCTGAAACAACAATGGAGAGGCAAACACTGATCTAAATATCCATAAGTAAAAGCTGATTCCCTCTTAAAAACTGCAGGTTGCCAGAAACCTAGTTTAGTCAGTTTGTATCTGTACTGGGATATAGCAGTTCTGTTGGGTCAGTATTCATACAAGTGCATAATTTTTCCATCATTCCAAGTTAATTTATCCTCATCATACAGTATTTAGTGTTTCTGTAACATGCTCAAGGGAAAGAGAAAGAAATACAACATGTCATCAGTGTCAACAGATTCTGATGCTAGTGGCTTTGACAAATGACACTCTGTTCTTTGGTATTCTTGTCTCTCTGAACTATCCACTGTCACATTATTTTTCTTCTGTAAGAAGGATGTGGTAAAATAAAGTAAATAAAGTACATTGTCAACCAGGTTAGCTGCATATCAACATGAAGGCTGTGTTAACGTGTCTTTCCATTGGTCTATCCAGGATTGGTGAAGATGTTGCCATGGCAACAGAAGGGGCATACTCGGGGAAACATTTTAGGATGGGCTTTATGACGATGCCAGCACCTCAGGACCGGTTGCCCCCCCCCAGCCAAGGCTTTACTGTTCGTTCCCAGTCCCTCCACTCAGTTGGTGGAGTGGATGATGACTCTAATCACAACCGAAAACAACCTCCACCTAAACCCAAGAGAGACCCAAACACCAAACTGAGCAGCAGCTCTGAGACAGTGGATGGGGTGTCTGAAGTCACTAAGAGGGACCATCAAGACATCAAGGAGACATCAGAGCAGGCAGAGGGTGAGTTCAATTGAGCAAAACACAGATCAGAAAATTGAATGGAGGTATCACTCTGTTTATCCACAATTCACATATTTCAGAAAGCCTTCGCACTGACCAGCTGTCACAGCAAAGCCTGTGAAACTGGCTCACTTTTAATCTTATCACTGTTTGCACATCACTTTTCTTAGTTATAATATCTTTAAATAGACATTTTGAACATGGTCACTGTTTTAAAATAAGCCCATTTGCAGAATTTACACAGAATTTTTCTGTGATTGACAGAATGGTCAGACTGTGTAGCTGAAGCTCCCCAATTAATTTGGGAGATAAATCTTGGTGTGAGAATTTAAATGTAATATTTTCTGCTGCCACCTTGTCTAAATATACAATGAACACGCATTTCGTTGGACATGAAAACATTCTGTGGACAATTCAGTAAACATAAATACACATATCAAGGCATTTACAAACAGAGCAGTTTACATGAACTGTAAGTATACAAACATGAAGTTGCAAACTTTTTTTTTACTACATTCAAAGAAAAAAATGTTAGTAGAACTGATGAGATTAATATGTCTGTACAAGTGCAGCTCTGAGCTGCTGTTGTCTCACATCTCTGTGGGATCAGTCAGGCTTTAACAGGACCATCTGTCTGTCTCTCTGTCTCTGTCTCTCTCTCTTTGTGTCTGTCTGTCTCTGTAGCACGGAGCCACCTTTCCGCTGAAGACAACAAGAAGATGCCTCCACCTAAACCCAAGAGGAACCCAAACACTCAGCTCAGTACCTCCTTTGATGAGTCCTGTATATGTAATCATGGCAACAAGAAGTCTTCCTTACATTGGGACAAGTCTTTGTCCCAGAGTCAGAATCTAGTATCCAGAGACACAGATGATGAGGAGCCAGTGTATATCGAGATGGTGGGAAACATTCTGCGAGAGTTGGGAGGTCAGGATGGCATTGAGGACGATCAGAGTGAGTCTGTCTATGAAGAAATGAAGTACCCAATGTTGGAGGACTTCCTGCAGGATGCTCACTCAGCCATGATGGACCCCGAAGCTTGGTCATCCCGTGGATCCCTCTGTGACATCCCTCCACCCTTCCCTAACCTCCTTACTCACCGACCACCTCTGCTTGTCTTCCCCCCGGCTCCTGCTCAGTGCTCCCCCAACTCTGATGAGTCTCCCCTCACTCCCTTAGATGTCACCCGGCTGCCCATGTTAGACAATGTCTCCTACAGCAAATCTGGTGGTGTTGAACACCAACAGAGCTCTGCACACCATCGCAAAGACAGAGACAGGGACCGGGAGCGGGACCTTCCCTCCACCCACACCATTACATCTTCTGGCCGCTCATCAGCTCCACCACTTCCCTCCAACCTGTACAAGTCATCTAGCCACGGTGGTCATGGTTACCCCCGCAGCCAATCAGCATGTCCATCTCCCGTCAGCATGGGGCGTGCTCTGACACCTCTGAGTCTGAAGAGGCCACCACCATATGACGTCCTGATGGCCGGGGGAAGTATGCCTCGCTCTTCATCTTCATCATCATCATCTTCACACAGATTAGGGGAGGGTGGAGCTAAACTCAGTGGGTCCTCCTCCACCCATGGCTCAATGCAGAACATGTCAACGAGGTCACATACTCCAACAAGCCCATTGGATGATGTCAACAACCTGTGTACTTCAGGCAGACAGGGGAAGAGAGGATCAGGAAGTCGTAGGAGCAGAGAAGCTGAAGGTAAGAACTACACCTGTGGATTTTATTTTAGGGTTAGGGAAGCCCTAAACCCCTAACATCTCATGTAAATCAGTATCTATATACGCTCACTGGCCACTTTATTAGGTGCACCAATAAAATCTAATACAATCCAATACAGCAGCTCTACCATTAATTCTACTTTTACAAGGTTATAATTTCTGTTTTTCAGTTGTCAGAAAGGTGATAATTCTATTCTAATGAATACTAATTAATTGGCCACCACATATTCTAAATAGTGTGTATTGGATTGCATTAGATTCTGCAGTTGTACTTAATACAGTGACCAGTGAGTGTATGTGTAGTATGTTAGAGAAATATTTGGAAAGGGTTGTGTGATGGAGTTGTAGAGCCACCTCAAAAAGGCAAACTGGGATGATTAGTGGACAAGCTAATGCTAGTTTAACTATTATGGATCAAACTGGTTGTTTTACACTTTATTAATACACATAGAACACACCACAATCTTATATTTATGAGCCTAACAGGGCACTAAGATCACAACTAATTTTAGTTTGCTATTAAATAGCAGAATGTACTAAAACTAGTGTTAGTCTTATAATACTAGCAGGAGTATTAAAACTTATTATACTATACTATTACCAGAAAAATGTACAAGAATTAACTTGAATTTGTTAAGAGGTACATGAGCAGTGGAGGAGGTTAGGAGAAAATATAACTTTCAATTGAACTTTATTTATATAGCGCCAATTTACAACAAAATCATCTCAAGGCACTTTACAGAATAAAGTCAAGAATATAAAGATGTATAGACCCAACTATTCCCCCTTGAACAAGCCCTAGACAACAGTTGAGAGGAAAAACTCCATTTAACAGAAAAAACCCCCAGCAGAACCAGGATCAGGTTGGGCTGAATGGAAAGTAGACAACAAAATATCGGGCATGTCGGTAGGACCAGTAGCCTAGCGCTGGAAAACACACAGCTCCAAAGCTGGGGACACCTGCAAAAAGGGACAGATAGAAGGAGACAGAGAAGGAGAAAGACAACTATGGGAGAAAACACACAGAGATGTCATACCGTGGTGACGATTGTGGGGTGAGAGGAGAGGAGACAGGGACAAGAGGAGGAAAGGAGCTCAGTGCATCAGGGTTGGGTCCCCCAGCAGTCTAAACCGGGAGCTGGTTCCACAGGAGAAGAGCTAAAGGCTCTACCTCCCATTCTACCTTTGGAAATTCTGGGATCTACAAGTAGGCCTGCATTCTGAGATTGAAGTGGTCTACTGTGATGACATGGTACTATGAAGTCTTTTATATAGGAGACTTCATATATAAAAGACCATTCAGAGCTTTATATGTAAGAAGCAGGATTCTAAATTCTATTCTATATTTTATGGGAAACCAATGGAGAGAAGCTAGTGAAGGTGAAATATAATCTCTCTTGCTAATTCCAGTCAGCACTCTTGCTGCAGCATTTTGGATTAATTGCAGGCTCTTTAGCGAGTTACTGGGGCATCTGAAAGTAGGGAATTACAGTTGTCCAACCTAAAAGTAACAAATGCATGGACTAGTTTTTCGGCATCACTTTGTGACAGGATGCTCCTAATTTTGGCAATGTTCTGTAAATGGAAGAAGGCCGTTCTAAAGATTTGTTTTATATGTGAGGTGAAGGACAAATCCTGGTAAAAAAAAGGTTAGTTGCAGTAGTACTGAAGGCCAGACTTATACCATCTAGAGTAACAGAGATTTTTAGACCAAAATACTATGACTTCAGTTTTGTCTGAGTAAAATAAGAAATTGTGGGACATCCAGGCCTTTATGTCTTGTAGGCTTGAAGCTTCATTAACTGATTTTTTTCATCTGGAATTCCATAGATAGATATACAGTAGCTGGGTATCATCAAGATAGCAATGGAAATTTATGGAGTTTTTTCTAATAATGTTGCCTAAAAGAGACATATATAAAGTAAAAAGTATTAGTCCTAACACAGAGCCTTGTGGAACTTCATAGCTAACCTTCGTGTACATAGAGGATTAATGATTAACATGAACAAATTCAAGTCTATCAAATAGATACGTTTTAAAACAACCTAGTGCAGTACTTTTAACCCAATTTCATGTTCCGGCCTATCTAGTCTAACAAGTAAAGAGACTAGCCCATTATCAGATGGGCTAGTCTCTATACTTGGATTTCAAGGATTTTGCAAGGATTTTCGAAATAAAGACGAGATTATATATCTGTAATTGGCTAAAACAGCTGGTCAACACAGGGTTTTTTAAGTAGTGGTTTAATTATACAGCTACCTTATAGGCCTGTGGTACATAGCCTATTTCTAAAGATAGATTCATGATATCTAATACAAACTTATCTATTAAGGGTAAAGCTTGCTTGAGCAGTCTAGTTGGGATATGGTAAATGGTAAATGGTCTGCACTTATATAGCGCTTTTCTACCTATTGGCACTCAAAGCGCTTTACACTGCTTCTTATTTACCCATTCACACTCACAATCACACACACATTCATACACCAATGGGGGAGCTGCTATGCAGCTGGCCAACACTCACCGACCAACACTCACCTAGCAGTATTTATCTGGCCTAAAACACTTTGTCAAAAAGGATCAAATGAACCAGGTAATAGAAAATGCCTGAAAGGTGAATCTGTGTTAAAAGAAATCTTTCAATTGCCCGGAGGACAGTGTGTGGTATTTACAAATAGAAAAGGAATTAGTGAATGTGTCATAGCTGTGATTCTGATCTATGTTGCCCTGGTGGCCATCTCTATCTCTCCATTCTGTTTTTTTGCTCTCTCCCTCCCAGCTGCTCTACCTAATCAGTCACAACTCACCTGTTGCCTCCCCTATATATGCCCCATTCACCTACTCTTCTATGCTGTGATGGTTTCCTGTCTTCTGAGAGTTTTACCTGTTTTTTGTCTCTTCTGAGTCGCCCCTGTTGGACTTTTGGCAAGACTGTAGACTGTTTCCCAGTGTTTTATTCTCTTCGCTTTCAGTTTGCTACTTTGAGTTGTTACTTTGTACCCTTAAGAACTGTTTTCAGTTCTACTGCCTCTCCTCATCTACCTTCTGCAGGCTTATTCTCTGCTCTAATGTAAGCACTAATTCCAGCAATATTCTGTATTTATGTCAAGACACCTTACTCACCTTCTGCCTTCCCTCCTAGATGGCCATATCGTATTCCGTTACCTCCTGGTTTACCTCTGCAGTCCTCACCTCTTCTCCATGCCACACAATCCAACTCTAACCAATATTACCTCAATAAATTACATTTACTGCCTTGTCTGTCCTGCCTTATTGTCTGGGTCCCACTAACTAGTTAGTGATTAGACAAAAGACCATGATGGACAGAGGATGTATCACAGAAACCTCTTAGTCTTAAG
Organism: Channa argus; assembly: GCF_033026475.1. NCBI lineage: Eukaryota > Metazoa > Chordata > Actinopteri > Anabantiformes > Channidae > Channa > Channa argus. The sequence continues at coordinate 29,461,159 of NC_090202.1, forward strand.
ACAGAAGGAAAAGATTTTTCCCAATCAGAAGCAAATTCTGTCTTTTCACATTTCATCCTCATCTCAAGTTAGGAAATCCTACATATTCACTCTTGGTAACCAACATTGGTAACCTAGCAACAGCTGCTATAATGACTTTGGTGCTTTTTTCCCCTTTTAGATAGATTCTGTCGTGTATGTAAGAAACTGAAAAATTTACTAATTGCTGTTGCCAGGCTGGGATTTTGTGGTTTTGATCCATAATGTCTCATTGTATTGCTCCTGTTTCTTTTATGTCCCTGTAGGAGAGTCTAGATCTCTGCCCAGAGGTGACAGTAAAGACAGAGATGGACAGTCCAGTCCAGTTGCCAGCAGAATGGGAAGGTCATCTGTCAGCCCAACCATGATGTTGTCTGGAGGAGGAGGAGGTGAGTAAGAGCACATTACTACAGGCACATGACGTTCAGTCCAGTTTACATGTTAGAGGAGAACGGGTTGATCATGTGACTGTTACATAGATTAACAAATTAGCTGATACTATTGTTGATCCAGGATGTGGTAGTTCACACAAAGCCACCCTGTGCTTGTTGTCCTGGTAACAGGACCACAATATCAGACCTGCTCAGTGCAGTGGCAAGAACTGCAAGGCAAAGTGCAAGTTTAAAGGCAAAAGGCAGCTTACAAATTATTTATGGCGAGATTTTGCTCTGGGTCAAGGCCTATAGGTTTGTTTTCTTTTCAGCTCAACAGCTGAGTTCCCACGAGAGAACAAAGAAATGAGTCAATGCAAAGGAACCTTACAAAACAAACATACCATTGGTCATGGAACTCATTGGTAAGTCCTTGGGACAGTATGTCTGTCAGTCTCCTGAGGACAGTGCTCTAAAGACAGTGCAGATACAAGGTCTGTGTGAGGTGTAAAAGCAGAGTTCAAAATGTGCATTTAGGCACCATGAACAAGCATGCTGCATTTATAGGAAATTTCTCACACTCGAGTTTAGTCAGCCTGGTTTAAATGGTGGTGGCCACTGAAAATAGTGATTACTGTAAGTTTATATTGAGATCTAACAAGAACGGCTGTGCCACGGTTACTGGTTGTTAATGAGTAGTAAACCATTTTTATTTTCTGGCCATTGGTAAAATACACTCCACTGTGTTAAAGTGGCTTTAAATATCTTCACTACACAAACTAGCAAATTGGGATATGTCACAAAAGGCTTCATTTAATTTAGATATTAAAAGGGAGGAATAACGCTCCTGCCTATATGTATTTTATTCTGCTATTCAAAAGACCCTTACAAGGGGTGGCAGTGGCTCAGTTGGTAAAGTGGCCGCCTATTGACCATAGGGTGAGAGGTTTGTGTCCGGCTCCTCCCAACCAAATGTCAAAGCGTCCCAGGGTAAGGCCCTGAACCCCCAACAGCCCATTGCCAATCCCCAGCTGTGCAGTGCCGGTAACAACCCTGGTAAACATTGGGAAGCACATTCGGCATAAAAACTGCCAAATCAACACGCAGACTAAAAATCCATTGTGGCAACCCTGAAAGTACAAGATAAGCTGAAAGGACAAAAATAAATAAATTCAATGTGTGTCACATTAATGGTTTAGACTACATTTTGATGAATTAGTTTAATAAATATAAGGTTTAAAGTTAGAAAACATATGTTTTTAGATATTATATATTAAGATTGACATGTTCATCTTATTCTCTGGTTTTGTCCTGACCTGGGATCAGTATTTATGCTTCACTGTAAAACTGTAGTAATTCTGCTTTCTCAATCAACAAACGTACTGATACAACATTGAATATTTTAGGTAATTTCGACTTTTAATACAAGAGCTAACATTTGAAGACAAATTCAGCAATTGATTAAAAAATAAAATCACTTAGTCATAGGAAAAACACATGAAACTTTTTCTGACCCTATCTGTGAATGACCAACTGAATTATAGTTGCCTCAACTTTAAAAGTTATTTTGAAATAATAAATTATTATTAACCCTCAATTTGATGTTTTGTATTTTATCAAAGTATAACATTTGTCCAAATCCTTGTTCATTTTATATTTTAATAGCCAAAGGTACTTGTTGTGGGCCTATCAAAACATTTCTACCCAAAGGGCAAATGTTTGAAAAAGCTAAATGTCAAGCCTTGGACGCTCATTCCAGGTCCAGGACTCTCCCTGCCCTACCCAATGCTGATTACCTGGTATAGGTGTGTTAAGTCAGTCAGCGGTGGGTGCGTGGCTGGGCGGTGTTAGCTATATGCACTATGCGCTAATGCACTATACTGTTTACATGCTGCTTTTTTTGCACCTTTAGCAGACTTGACTGTACTGTACTGTAAAATAGTATACAATAGGTTTGCTGGTCGGCACTCTCTTAGGTTCTGTGTCCTGTCCTGTGTTATTTTGTGTTGTCTGTCTACACTGTCTGTCTGTACTGTTTTTCGTCTGCACTGTTTGCACTAGGTTGCACTAGGTTTCTACTGTGTACTGTGTACCACTGTGTATAGTAGAAATGACAATAAAAGCCACTTGACTTGACTTGACTTGAGCTGAAAAACAAGCAGGGCTTCACCACTGCTCTGCAGGCTGAGTCTGCCACACCGTATGAGCCGACAATGCCCCCTGCTGGAGTGGTTATGCCAAACAGGTGTTGTAACACTAGGAACATAATTCTATCCTGTATGTTTCTTATCTGATCGCCTCACTACCCCTCCTCAATCCTCCAACCCTGATGCACTTTCACAAGCAAACACTCACTGAACATAGGTCACATGTGCCTTGTCCTTTTGTCCTATCTTACACTAGCTGTTATATTTTGTATTGTGTTAATTGTACTGTTTTTTGTTGTATATATACAGTGTATATATATATATATATATATATATATATATATATATATATATATATATATATACAGTGTTTATATAAATATATATATATATATATATATATATATATATATATATGTATATAATATGCATTTAGATTCTCAACATGAAAAGAACCGGCAATAATATACACAAAAATCACAATGAGAGCGCGATTTTGGATATACCTTTTATTTATGTCTCATATGATTTCAATGATAATGTGCCTGCCTGGCTAGACATGTATGTAAAAATCTGATTTACCAAATGTATCTGTTACAGGTCATTAACTCTGTCATTAACTCTGTGTGTTCTCTCCCGTAGTTGTCTTTGTCCTCCTCTGTCCCCCTCTCTCTGTCCCTTTCTGCAGGTGTCCCCCGGCTTTGAAGCTGTGTGTCTTCCAGCGTGAAGCTACTGGTCCTACCAATCTGCCCAATGTTTTGTTGTTGCTTTTTGTTGCTCTGTTCTTTTCTCTCTCCCCTTTCCACTCACCCCAACCGGTCGAGGCAGATGGCCGTCCACCCTGAGCCTGGTTCTGCTGGAGGTTTCTTCCGTTAAAGGGAGTTTTTCCTCTCCACTGTTGCCTATGGCTTGCTCCAGGGGGAATTGTTGGGTTCTCTTTATATATCTTTATAATCTTGACTTTATTCTGTAAAGTGCCCTGAGATGACTTTGTTGTGAATTGGCGCTATATAAATAAAGTTGAATTGAATTGAATTGACAGGTATAGTCTATATAGTTTCTATAATAACTTGAAAAACAATTACTGAGATACTGCATTTAATAATAAAATAGAATAATTTTTGCCAAAGCATTTTCATAAAAAAAGTGTTGCACATTTTTGTAATTCTTCATGTACGAAGAAAAGAAAAGTGACTTCACCATTCTAAGAGCCACTCAAACACTACACTTTAACACAAAGTGTCTGTGTTTGTAGTTGCTGTTACATATAAATGACAGTGTCACATTAGTGGACCGGGTGACAGCATGAATTCATCCTTTTGTCTTCTTTCCTTGTGTTTTTCTCTTCATCATCTGCAGAATCAAAGTCTGTGTGTAAACTTGGTCGTTCAGCTTCCACGTCAGGAGTTCCTTTACCAGGCGGGATGCCACAACGTCACCTGCATGAGATGCATCACCCCGCCCTCAGCCAGGTACAGCACCTGTCTGTTTCTATGTAGTCCATCTGTCTGTCTATTCATTTAGGACACTGACCATAAACAACAGCAGTTTATAATAAACAGACAAATGATTAGAAAGAAAATGGAATCATCGCAGTAACTGAACAACAGGATGTAAATATCTTTCAGGCGGACAGAAGATCCAATACATCAACTGAGTGACATCTGAACAGTTAACATGTAACTGTAAAACATGTTTTTTACTCCGTTCAAAGAAATTTTTCTGTAATGTTGATGTAAAATATGTTTAGATTTAATGTTTTTTTTTGTATTTTGGCTCTTTTAATACTGCCACTAACAACCAATAGTTAGAAATGTACAGTGTAATAATACTAACATTAAACTAACCCTAAACTAACTTAACTTACCATCAATCTAAAGCATGAAATGTTATGAAATGTTAAACTTCACCATTTCTAAAATAAAATCTTTGATGTCACCAAACCCTAATCCTATTAACTGCCACCTTTCCTTTGTAAAATGATACTAAACTCCCCCTACCCCCCTTTCAAAAGATTAACCCTAACTCTAATGGCGTCACATGTGGTTAAGCGTGTTCCTGGAGTTCATATCCATATTATGAGACAAATCCCCATTCACTACAATAATGAGATCAGATAAGGGTTAGGCCTAACCCTAACCCTAGTTTGCAGGGTGTGGAGTTCAGGTGTTGTATCATGAGATACAACAAATTGACCTAATTTGCAAACTGAGCCTGCAGCTTGAAACTAAAAACATCTAAAGCTCCATCTGAGGTTAGCAAGAGGTTGGAAGGTAATAATCTAGTTTAGCAAAATCTGCTTTAAGTTTTGTAATTTATTGGAAATTATGTACCAGTGAAAGTTAAATGGCATTAGAATAAATGAAGCCTTTTTCTGCATGCCATTAAAGAACACTGAAGTGGTAAAGTGAAGATAGTAACTAAAGTAAGCTCACATCATGTCCACCTGCATGCCATCCAAGGTGGGCCAGAGAACATGTGAGAACTTGAACAGCGTTTGCTATGTTTAGACTTCTTTATGTTCAGCAACTGGAAAATATCTTTATCCTGCAGATATCAAAGGCTTATGGAAAAAAACCCAAATACTGAAAACCGGTATTAAACCATTTTTCCAAGAATTAATGGACTTTTTCTAAGATATGAACATAGTTTGCCTGTTTCTGGTGTCACTTGGACTCTCTATAACTCTTCTTCATTAAACCTTAATACTGCTGCATGATTCACTAACAAACGTCAAGTTTTATCATTTGTTTTAATGGATTTTCTTTATTCTCCTATATGTGAAATTAAAAATTTGGGATTTTGTCCTATAAACTTTTAATGGCTTTGTGATCAGAATGAAATATTTGTTCATGGAGCTCGAACAATAACATGTTTAATTTCCCCAATTAAAAGTTGAACTATCAGACTAAATATTTTCAAGCATAAAGAGTTTACATTTTCTGGTGCTTCTTATACACATCTATAACAATTTAAATGTTAAGGTCCTGAGAACACGACTATATAAAATAAACTTTAATCTCATTTTACATCTATGTGTCTGTATTGGTCTGGATGTAACCGTCTGCATGTTTATACATACAGTTGTGTGAAAAGGTACCCATCTTTGTTGTATACATTTAGCCATATCTTAGAATAAACTGTTGCAGATCATCAAAATAAGAGTAAACAGAAAATACAAGTTTTAAAAGAACGTTTTGTATGAACCAAACACATTTGAACCCTGACACAGCGTGAAATAGTATTTGCCCTTATAATCAAGAAATCTCAAGTTCATTTGCTCTAAACACACCCGGAGCTGTTAGCCCTTCTTTTTTCAACATAACATCAATACATCTTTGTCAGCAGCGAACAGTTTTTTCAAAGGTCTATGGCACAATCAGAGGAAATCCCAGAAGAAAGGTGAAGAAAGTGATTGAAACATATAATTCAGTGGAGGGTAACAAACTGTTTTCTCGAGACTCCAAAGGACTTCACTGGGAATCATGATCTCCAAATTAAAAACACAGTGATGAACCTTTGCCGGAGTGATGCACCTTCAAACATTCCCTCAAGAACACAGCAGCCACTTATGCAGGAAGTTACACAAGGAAAACACAGAATACATCCAAGGACTAGCAGGCCTCTCTCATGTCAGTGAAGGTCAGTGTGCATGATTCTGCTTGTAGAGAGGCACTGGTCCGGAATAGTTTTAATAGACGTGAAACTAGCCAAGAAGGCCTTGAAGCCTGTTTCAGTTTCACCAAAACATACCTTGATGACATTTTAGGAGAGAGAGATCAATCAAAAGTGGAACTGATGGGAACAGAAGCATCTGGGCATAATCCGCAAATAGCAAATATTGTAGAAGTAAGTAAATCCTTCAATTAAATCTTTTCTCACACTTATTCTTGATTTCAGCCAGTTCATACATGAGCCAATTCACTGCAGTGGTAACGCGCTTGACTTCATTCTGTCCTGTTGGATGGTAGTTTCTGTCCGTACTGTCTCCCCCATCACATCAGTTATGTCAGTTCCTTTCCTCATCAAATTCAAAGTGACACTAACTTGTCCTTGTAGCAGTAATGCAAAAGCATTTATCATTCAACATGTTTCTGTATCAGAGAATATATCAAATAATGCACCAGACATCGTAAAGCTTCGTAAAGCTGAGCCTCTCACTATCAAAACCAGATGGTCGAGGAGGTCTATACCCTTACTCATGGAAGAAAGTAGTTTTTCCTAAAGTAATGATAAGAGTTGTGTAAACTTCTTAAAGCTTCTTATTCTGCTTTTAGGTCTTGTAACTCCACTGAAACTCCCTTTTTGCTTAATATGGATTCAGATCCCCCCTCTGTGATCCTCTTATTGATTCCCAGTGCTGCTTTTGATACCATCAATCATTCAATCTTTAAGACTGACATGAATTCTTGACCGAATGTATCTGTGTCTCTTAACCCTTACATGATTATGTTGAGCTGTTGTGTGTCACCAGATGCCATGGCTTTGTGGAGACGCCACCATGATGGACATAATTGAGAAGAAAAGAGTTTTGTGTCGAGAGATAAAAGCTCGACAGCGACCAGAGAAGAATCTTTGTAAACAGGACAGTATGCCCATTTTACCAAGCTGGAAAAGGAAACAGCCGCCTCCATATTCAGCCCCACCTACCACCTCCGGACAGACAACCACCACGGTGTTCTGGGACACCGCCATTTGAAATATAGACAATGGTCTGGGACACTGCCGGAACATGAAGTCCCTTGGTCATGCGAAAGAAAAAAAGATTGTTTTATGGACACTTTGATTTTGGATATCATGGAGCAAGACTGAAATATTTTCCTTGTTTGCTTGCCTTCTTCAGGTCCTTGTTCACATGGTGTCATGTGAATCTGGTTTGTTCTGAAATAAAACATGGACAATTACAAATACATAAGAAATAATTGATATGAAAGAGAAGCCAAGATATAAACATCCACATGACCTGCATTTCTTTTAATATTTAAGATGCACTTTTGGCTTGTAAATCTCTAAACATTTAAGGGTTAGGGTTAGGGTTACATTTAAAAAAAATCACCCAAATCTTTACTCACAAACACTGTGCAGGTGTTGTCCTGTCATGTCAAAGGGCACGAAGGTATGATCACCAATCTGAGAATTTGCTGAAATGTTGGCAAAAGAGGGGGCAGACAATATACCGAGTACTTTATGAACATAACCTGCAGGAATTTGCATCGCTAGTTCATCCCAGAGGGAAACTGTTACAGCTGCTCTCTGCTCCAAAGAAAAGAATAGCAACACTAAAATAAAAAACAAAAAAACAAAACAAAAACAACTTAAAATCAATCTGTCAATAAGATCAAGTAATGATGAATGATGAATGAACAGTATTGATAGAATGTAAGTTTTTATGATGATGGTCAAAAGCTTGATTTATTTGATCACCCAATTCACCATAATGACAAAGTGTCATTAAGTTGGGAAACAGGAAGAAAAAGATTCATGTATTTTGATTAAAAAAATTTTATCCTTAATTTGACAGCACTGTATTGCACAATGATAGAAACAGACATAATCTGTGAGCTCTTGGTCCAGTTAAAGTTTCCCCTCCACCATAGAAAGTTGAAGAGTTGTACAGATTAATGTGCTCCTCTGTCCAGCAGTGGATGGGGAAATTGTCCAGGATGAGAAGAGTTTAGACAACATCTTCCTTTCTGCCATGACATGTAGAGAGCCCTACCAGTCTGTGAGGACTGTAATACACCAAGTCCATGCCCAAGAACTAGTGCTGACAAAGAATGGTGCAGGGTCAGTCCCTTGGTCTGGTCTGTCAAGTAATGCTTGAACATTAAATGGATACAAGAGGCAACAAGCCCCGGCCGACAGAGGCTTCCTAACAGTCTTGTGCTGGCTGATGGTGGGCTTGGTGTTTCCCAACCCTTAGTGTTGGCCATCTTTTTGTTGCTGACCCAGCAGACCTCAGCATAGAAGATGACACTGGCATGTATGAGACTTTTCACTGACATTTACCTTGTCACTGTCCGCACAGTTACTGCAGTACTACTTCTGTACTACTATTGTCCTGTGCTGCGTGGATTATTTCAACACATACTTACTGTAAAACCAGAAGAAGAAAAATATTATTTTGTAAGTAAGAATGTCACCTCCTTTTAAACCATGTTTCAGTATTGTTTGTTTAAGTTCAGAGTATGTCTGAAAAAGGATCATATGCTTATGTGGCTACAGCATAACAGGTGTTGGTCTGATCAGAACGCAGGGAAGTGTGGCCATACCAGTGTAGCATGTTGTCTTTCTAGTCATTATTTTTGTACTTGACCATTCTAAAAAATTCAGAGTTGTTTTACAAGTCTCACAATTGTGTAGCAGAATGCTGTAAAAGGACGTATTTATAAAATCTGTGTAAAAAGACTTCAAAAATCTATTGTCAAATTTCCCTATTTTTAAAGATAATCAGTTAGTCTCTGTGTGAAGGAAATGTGTGGTGGTGTTTTTATATTGAAACAAAAAAATTCAAATTGAGAATACTTTGTTGTTGCTTTGTTTGGTTCAATCCTCTGGCCCAGAAACAAACTGGCCTGAGGTTTTTTTTCAATGTACCTCCAGTTTGACTGTTGCTGACCTATAGTTATTGTCCAGTGTGACTTCAGATTACCTCCACTTTGACAGGCAGGATTTTAAATAACTAATTAAAACACATCTCTGTCAGTTATGGTAGTGTAAATCATTAATACAAATTGCCATGGCAACAACACTAGTAGATCTAATGACAATTTTACATAAACACACACAAAATTCAACTTCATAAGCAACAAACACAACACTGTACTAAGCCACTGAAGCCCCTCACAACCTGTGCTGACACAGGATGTTTTACATCAAAGTGAATAAACACAGAAATTAGTTCCAGCTGAAAACAAATTCTAGCACATTGTTATGTTTATTCTTTTCTACTACAGCTGATTGGTGTTTGCAGTTTATTCAGGATGTAAAGAAGATTTCATGAGATACTTGTGTCAATAGATCAATCATAAATTTTTACATTTTCATGTTGTAGGTTTATCTGCCACAAGTCTATGTGGACTAACTGTTATTAAATCTGATTTTTTAATCTCTGATGAAAACCACCTTTTCGGTTCAAAATATTTAATAATAGCTGTGAAATTATTGTAATGGTTGTATGAAACTGTTGAGAGTCACTCTCAGGTCACGAGAAGTTCATGTGGTCATGTTTTGGGAGCAGTTGATGAGTTGCAAGCATCTGTAGTGTATTGATTTATTTATTTATTTAGCATGAAAATATAAGATTAAAGTAAAGCATTCTGGGATGCAGAAGCAAAGGATGTGTTATTAGAGTAAAACACAGACACATTCACACATTGTTATTATTTAACATAAAGGTTATTAATATGCTTTAAAGAAATCAGTCAACATGAACAAACTTGCATTTAAATTTTTATTCTAATAAGATGTTCTTACTTTGTTCTTCTTCAGCCAATCCACATAAAATATTTTAATTTGTAGAGAGGGTTTTGTGTGAACCAGTGAAGTAAAACCACCACCACAGTCTTTTCTATTATAACTTTATTATTACTCATATCTGTAGAGGCAGGCTTACTCTTGTCTAGTGGTCCAATATTTATCCACTTCAGAGGTTGTTGTTGACACAACACTTAAAATTTTTTGATGTTCCACAATTTTGATGAGTTTGTCGTTCCACAATTGAGCAAACATTTGGTTGAACTCTGTCATCAGTTTGGTTTCCACCTCCTCCACTCAGCAATTGTCGTCCATTATACGAAGAATTTATTTGGCCTTTCTTGCATTTGTCCAGCTTTGCAAATCATTCTCCATGGCCTTAAAACTTGGCTTTGCCAGTCATTTTCCCACTATATCTGGATCCATTTCCCCTTTCTTTACTCATACCGAGTTTTAATCCACATGCTTAGTCAATGCAGAGATGGTTTCTTACTAATGTGGAGGCAGGCTTACTCGTGTTCGGTGGTCCAACAATTGTCAAGATGTTGAAGATGTAAAATCTCAAACAAATAGTTCATAAAACTCATTCAACATAGAACATATCTCATGTTACAAATTTGCAAGGAACAAATACACAAGACAGGCATTAATAGATCACCATTTCTTAAAGCCAAGTAGATGCATGATTAAAATTGTTTAGTCCAATGTTATGCAGTTTATTGCAGGTTGTTTCCAGGTACCTAATGGTGTCACGATTCACATATTCCCTGAGTGCTTTAGCAAGGTCAGTGAAGCACTCAGTGAATACATTCTTGATGTGTTCAGACTTGCTCTTTGGCAAGAGTGATGTCCACTTGAAAGCAATCAGATTGTCCTCAGTAAAGTCCTAGAAGACATTTAACACTGTTTCCAAAGCTTCTATGTCACATCAGTATCATTAGACTGTACCAATGATGGATCCCCTTGGTAACTCAGATCTGTGCTGGTAGGTTTTTACGTCCACCTTCGGATTGATTGCTTTCACCAGGTCAAAATTATGGATTTTTCCCACCAGCATGCTTATCACTTATCTTGTTTTATTGACACGGCGCTGCTTGATAGCTTCTGCTATGCACTTTCTATGCGTCATACATTCCAAGTCTGCCTCATAGAAGGGATCTTGATTTATAATCAATAATATACTGAAGTAAAACTTTAGCATGTTGATTTCATTGTCCTCCAGATCCTCCGAGATGTCAAACACATCCTTGGCCGATATGCTATCATCCTCAGGTGCAATGGAGGATCAATGGCTGGCTATTTGTCCAATATGGGTAGTTGTCATCAACAGATTACAAGTAGCATCTCACTTCTTCCTTGCAGAATCGATCAAGACCTGGGACTTGTCAGGAGTGCCTTGTATACAGTAGATATTGTCCATCTCTGCATCTGTTATCATCCCATGCACAAAGAGAACCTCTTGCAATGCAGTTTAATCAGTCCATGTTGCCAAAGGCCTCAACGTATGTAGCTCAGTCTTTTTTGGATAAGGATATTCATGGTATCGGGTAGTCGTGTTGAGATGGTTCAGGTTGTTGGACTCTTACAGATCTCCAGTTGTACATTAGTAAGCCTGCAAAAACTGCCCAAACAAACAATGTTTCCTTGACAACTGGTTAGGCAAACTTCAAAGGTAAACACTTCAAAGGCTGTTATGTGATGTCATTGATGATGTCATTGGTATCTTGTAAACATAAACTTCCTAATTTACCTAACCTTTCCAGGACACAATGACTACAGAAAAGTAAATTAGGACAGAGAAACTCCTGTTGCCTCATACATGATCTTTCAATTTCCAATAAACACATGAAATGTTGACAGAGGAGGTGATGACTGAACAAAGTCAGTCTTTTTTTAATACATTTATAATATAAACAGTGATGATGCTCATGAAGATATTCATTAAATGAAAAAAAATTAAATGCAAAAAAAGAATGAATAAACAAATGAAATTAAGAGTTGAGTTTGTGTTATCACTGTCATCCAAGTCTTTATTATGAGTTTGTACATGAGCTGAGTGCCAGTAAATGTCTTTCACCTTTACCTTTGGTCTACAGGTTGTATTTGCCCATACCTGTGCAGGGGTATGGGCATGTTGTTGTTTGCACTGTGAGAAACCGCTAAGTGAGTTTAGACTTTTATCACAGAGCCTTTATTTTTATTGAATCAGTCAAGAGACAAAAAACAGTGTGATTGTTGTGACTGTTTTGTGATGACAGAAATAAATATGTTTTTTAAAAAACTGTGTTTGTCTATGTGCTCTTCTGTCCTTCAGTCGTTCTACTTACTGCTGAACTAGGAGGAGTAGGCTTTACTTAATCTTGGTTATAGTGACATTTTTGACTTTATTTATATAGCGCCAAATCACAACACAAGTCATCTCAAGGCACTTAAAACCCCCCCAAAAAATAAAACTCCACAATTCCTCCTTGAGCAAGCCCTAGGCAACAATGGAGAGGAAAACGTCCCTTTAGTGGAAGAAACCTCCAGCAGAACCAGGTTCAAGGTGTACGGCCATCTGCTTTGTTGGGGTAAGTGGAAAGTGGAAAGAGAAAAGAGCAAAACAATCCACCAAAGCAACAACAGATCTTTGGACAGGTTGGTAAGACCAGTAGCTGCACACTGGAAAACTCACAGCTCCAAATGTGGGGACAGAAAGGGACAGAGAGGGGGAGGCAGAGAAGGAGAAAGACAACTACCAGAGAAAACACCCAAATTTAATGTCATACAGTGGTGATAATTGTGGGGTGAGAGCAGAGGGGGTCAAGAGGAGGAAAGATTCAAGATTCAAAGAGTGTATTGTCATATGCACAGACAGAAAGCATGTTTCCCTGCACAATGAAATTCTTAATTTGCTGTCCACACTACATGTCATACAGTAAAGTAAAATAAAAATAGAAAGAAAAATACAAATAAAATAAAAAATAAGATAAAAAAAAAATAAGAGCAATAAAGGCAATAAAGGTAGTGCAGTTCTGAAAGGACCTCAGTGCATCAGGGGGTGGGTCCCCCAGCAATATAAGCCTATAGCAGCATGACTATAACTAATTATAAGCTCTATCAAAGAGTTTTAAGCCTAGACTTAAAAGTAGAGAGGGTGTCTGCTTCCTGAATCTGAACTGGGAGCTGGTTCCACAGGAGAGGAGCTTGACAGCTAAAGGCTCTGCCTACCATTCTATTGTTGGAAATTCTGGGATCCACAAGTAGGCCTGCATTCTGAGATCGAAGTGGTCTAATGGGATGATATGGTGCTATGAGATCTTTTTTATATGAGGGAGCTTGACCATTCAGAGCTTTATATGTTTATTTATTTACATTTGCCTAACCCTAACCCTAACCCTAACCCTAACTACTTCAGTATAATATAAGATAAACCTTTGTTCATCCGTCAGTGGGGAAATTTTCATGTTACAGCAGCAGCAAATGCGCAGCAAGAAAAACAATAAAAATAGGTACAATTTTACAATCATACAGTACAAATGAGTACACAATCATCAAACAAACAACTGCACCAGGGTTCATGTTATTGGTTTTGCCACAAGGATCAGAGCTTGTCTACCGTCCTCCTTTATCCCAAGGATAAAGTCCAGGGGCATCTCTGAGCATCTACTGAGCTCCTGAATAGCCCATTAATGGAAATTCAATGTTATTAGAAAATGGTCAGTTTATTATTATCAGTTTCGATGGCATATAAGGACAACGTCTAGGGTGTAACTTTAGCAATGAGTGGATTTGGGATATTGTGGGCATTGTAGAATGTAATATTTAAAAAAAATTGTCCAAAATAATCAATTAGAATTTTTTTTAATAAATAATAAAACTTCAGGTAATCATGTGGTGCTGTCACAGGATCTCTCTGTAAACACACAGATGAGTTTTTAACTTATTGTACCATTCTTTGTAGCAAATTGTAGCTCATTGAGTGTATTAAGCTGCTTCTGTCACAGTTGTGAGGCTGGCTCATGTTGCCCTGGTGATCAGCACTGTCTCTTCCCTGCTCTGATTCTCTCCTGCCTCTTTCTCTCTCCTGGCTCCCAATCAGCCTCACGTGTTTCACCTGTTGGCTTCCCCATATAAACCCTATTCACCTGTTCTCCTTTGTCAGATTGTGTTCCTGTTTTTCCCGAGCGACCAGTCACTCTTTTTGTATGGTAAGAGTTAAATGTAAGAGTTATCTCTGGTTATCTGCTTTGTCTATGCCCTTTGGTGATTTTTGTGTTTTGCCTTCTGAGTGCTTTGTTTTTGTCCTGTTAAAGACTTTCTGTTGGTTTGCTACTTTGTCTTTTTATTTGTTACTTTGTTAGGCTCTTGTTATGTTTGTTCTTTCTGGTATTTTCAGCCGTCTTTAGTTGTCTTTCTCCCTGACTCCAGCTGTCTGCGTTCCTGCACCCCCCTTAGTTTCTGCTACTGCACTACTCCCAGATCATTGAGCTATTCTATTGTCCCGAGTAAGTTTCCATGACTCTACCTTTACTCACCTTGTCTCTTATTCCCCCTCAGGCCGCCCTACTGCCTTCTGGCCACCTCCTCCATGCTCATCCATTCAGAATTGCCACCCCTGCGGTCCCATCTGTTCCCACCAAAAAAAACTGCTGTTTGCCTTCCAACCCCTCCGTGTTCTTCTCCTTTCTGGGTCCTACAAATCCCTCCCAGATAGCTTAATAATTTTGCTGGGACATCAAACACAAATATAATGTAAAACAGCAGCAGAATGTAATGCGCTGACATCATCCCATGCAGCCAGTTCAACACCATGTCTCATTCAGTCCCGTAGGCTGTAACATGCTCAGTTTCTGAATGCATGTGTTTACTGCTCTTTGTCTCTGTGACAGCGTTCACCTTGGGTCACATTACAAAATATTGGCTTGAACTGATGCCAGTCATGCAATAAAAATGTGGGACCAGAGGAGTGTGACTCTTTTGTTTTGTTTTTTAAATATTATGTCTAAGTTGTGTGAACTGTACAAGCAGTGTTGCCTGTTAAATTACATTGCATTCTTTGCTTGTGATTAGGTACACACAATTTTTAGTGCGTGGACTTCCTCTTTGGTAGGTCTTGTTAGTAATAAAAAATGTCGGACCAAGGGAGTGTGACTCTCTTTGTTTTTCAAAATATTGTGTCTATGTTGTGTGAATCGTATAAGCAGAGTGTTGCCTGTTTCCCCTACGTATTGTAGGCTGCATTCTTTGCATGTAATTAGGTAAACACAATTTTTTGTGCGTGGACTTCCTCTTTGGTAGGTCAAGAAAACACTGTTGTTGTATTTGTTTTGCACCCAGGTTTGTTGCTGAAAAAATTCTTTGTGTCCTTTGGACTTTGGGGTGTGTAGTGCTGGTAGTTTTGCCTTGACCAAATGGTCTTGTAGGCTACTATTTTTACGGAAGGCCTCAATAAGCCTGTGACCTTGTAGTAGGTTAGCTGCTTCAATCAGGTTCTGATAATTGTGTTTGATTGCTCTGATGAATTTCACTGAGAATGAAGAGTATTTGGTGACCAAGGGTAATATTTTTGTGTCTAATCTAGGTTTGAGGTCTAGGAAGGTTTTAAATGATTTTCTGAGGAAGGATCGTGCGTAGCCTCTCTTCCTCAAAGCAGAGAATAAGGTTTTTGTGGCTTGAGTAAAGTCCTCTTCCTGCGTGCAGATTCTGTGGAATCTGAGTAATTGGGATTTAACCAGCCCGGCAAAAGTGTGTTTTGGATGGAAACTGGTTTTGAAGAGTAGTGCATGTGTGTCTGTGTCCTTGAAGAATACTTTTATGTCTAATTGGTTGGTTTGTGTGAAATTTTTCCCTTTAAATGTGGTTGTGTCCAGAAAGTCGATTGATCTGTTGTTGGTAGTGGATTTTAACTGTATGGAAGAATTGTGGTTGTTCAGAGTAGCCAAAAACAATTCAAAGTCTGGCCCAGAGTGCGTCCAGAGCCCCCATATGTCATCCAAATATCTATAATAATGCAGAGGTTTCTTGGGGTTTCCCATTCTGCCATGAATATGTTTGCATAGGCCGGGGCAAACTTTTTGCCCATGGCAGTGCCCTTGGTTTGTAGGAAGTATTCGCCATTGAATTCAAAATCATTTCTCCTTAGATTAATTTCTAGGAGCTGAAGCAACTCTCTATCTGGTCTTCTCCTGTCAGGATATTTTTGGAAGACATTTTTGACAGCCTGTATGCCTTCTTGGATGTCAATATTGGTGTAGAGACTATCAATGTCCATTGTAAACAAAATAGCATCCAGAGGGATGCGGAGCTGCTTTGTTTTCTCCACAAAATCATAGGTGTCTTTGATATAGCTGTTGTGTCTGACAGTGGGTTCAGGAAGTAGTCCAGGTATTCAGCTGTGAAGTAGGTTTCACTGTTGCAGTCGGAGACTATGGGTCTGCCGGGGGGAATCTCATATGGTTTGCTCCATTTAGCAGGGTCTTTATGGATTTTGGGCAGCATGTAAAAGAGTCTGGCCCTTGGCTCTTGGTCACCTAAGAGGTAGGTTTTCTGCTTGGCATTGATGAATCTTTTGTCATGCAATGACTGAACTATTTTCTCCACCATAGGAATGGTGTCGGGGTAGATGGGACTTTGTAGCACTGAGTAATAATTTTGGTCATGGAGTTGTCTATAGCCCTCCCACAAGTACTGTTGTCTGTCCATGATAACCACTACATTGCCTTTGTCGGCCGGTTTGATGACAATCTGTTTATTCCTACTCAGTTCTCGGAGGGCTACAGCCTCGTCTATGGTGAGGTTGTGCCTCTCTTGGATGAACCGGGAAGTGGACTGAAAACTTTTGATGTCCCGTTCTATCAGTGTGATTAATTCAGTCGGCAGTGTATTGTTAGGAGGAGTCCAGTCTGATTTTGGAGTAAAAGGGAGAGGTTGAGAGTCTGGTGTGTTTTTGTAGTGTATAGCCAATTTTAACCTTCTGTGGTATTGTTGTAGGTCCCATCTAATCTGTTGCAATTGGTTTTTATTAATACCCATGGTGGGGATAAATGAAAGCCCTTTGCTAAGCAGAGCAAGCTGAGGCTCTGAGTTTGAAATTTTTGGCCAAAACAATGACATTTTTGTTCCCCTCCTGTACGCACAGGCTTACGGGGATGACTAGTTTACCGACTTGCACCAGTGTTCCAGCATGCGTGCAGCTGTCCCTCTGGTCCAGTGTACTTTGTCATCTTCTGTTTCAAATGTGTCCATGGGAAGTTCTGGTATATATTTGTAGTTTCGGAGAATGTGTGCGTTGAGTGAAAGGAGATTGCTCTGCTCTCTGTGAGGGAGAGTTCTGTCATAATTGATTTCAGGGATCCAGATTTCAGCGTGTGGAAATCTGTTTGTGGCTGCCCTGACAGCTGATTGCAGCTGTTTGATGGTGGTCCCCTTCACATGTTGACCCCTGTTATTGAGGCCGAATGACAAAATGACCTTCTCCACTGCGGTGGAGACAGTCGCCTTGGTCAAGATGACCTCAGCGTGCCTAAATGTCGCCCCGGGGTAACTGTCGATCTGCAGGTCAGGCACCTGAAAAGGTGGGAACCTGCTCACATTAGAGTCCCCCATAATGAGCCATTTCTTTCCCACACTGAGCCCCCAGTCCTGCAGCTTTTTGGTTGTCTGAAGGTGTCTGGTGGGTCTGCGTGTGGGAGTTTGGGATGTGCTCGGTGCTTGGCTTTGTGGGCTGTTTGTCAAAGTCGTTGCTGGGATGTCGCTCAACTTTAGCTGCGATTGTATCGCTGACTGGAGCCTAGTGATTCTGCGTGGGGTGAGCGTGGTGTATCTGCTGTGGAACTCGGGCGGGTAGGTGTGTGTGCCAGCCTCAGAGCCTATGTGCTCCTCCAGTTCCTCAATTGTAAGATCTAAGATTGAGTCGTTTTCAGTGACCACACAAGGATTTGGAGTTGTTAGTTGAGTTGAGGCTCGTTTAGGCCTTTGAGGTTTGGGAGGGGGCCCCACATCTGTGTGAGTCACCATTGGAGGAGGAGGCGTAGTGTGGGTCAGAGTGGGTGAATTTTCCCTTTCTTCCTGTCTGAATGGGGACCAGTCTGAAGCCTGATCTGTCATAGTAGCTACTGTCTTAGTTTCCTCCGTGTGTATGTGGGGCCTCACAGGTTGTTGCGGTGTGTAGGTCTGTGTGTCTGTTGTCTGTGTGTCTGTTGTGTGCGTGCTTGTGTGTAACCGAATGTGGACCTGTGCTGTTGTGGTCTCTGAGTGAGCCCCTCGGCTGGCCAAGCAAAGGGCCTGTGTTGCATTGCCTCGGTGGGGCGTGTCAGTTGTAGCTACAGAAAAGTCGACTAGGGGGTGTGTAGGTGGTGGCAGTCTAGCGACGAGAGTTGCTTCCGCGTGGTCGATCGTGTCATTGCTGAGCCGTCGGCCTAGATATTTTCTGGCCCATGCTTTGGCAATCTGAAAGGGGTCTCTCCAGTCATGAGTGGACATTTTGGTCAGTTTGTCCACCTCTGTGTCCAGTGTTTGTTCATAATGATTGCGCAGTATTAGCATTGTGGTGTAGGCCCAGTTTTTGGCATTCCCAACTATTAGTCTGTGTGTTTGTGTTGGGAATTGCTGGTTTGATTATGGTAGATAGGTGGTGTGTGAGTCGGGTGATAGTGGGTGGTTGGTCTTCAGAGGAGACATTGTTCAAGTGATGGATTATCTTGATGACCTTATATATGATCCTCACTTTAATGGCAAAATCAGGGTCCTCTGATCTTTTTACATTCCCCTGTTTTTGTTTGGATGTGTGTGTCTGTCTGTTGTTTGTGCTTGGTGTACTGTGTAATTGTTTTCTGCGCACGGCAGAGTATGGTCCTCTCTGGATCCTGGGATCAAAAAATTGTGGCTCATGGCCCTGTTGTCGAAGTGGTCTGTTTTGAGAGCTCTTTCTCTCGTTTGTGGCTCTACCAAAGCGAAGCACAGACGCGTACGAACGCCCAGGGTTGGGGTGTCTGCTACGGTCGTGACTGAGAGGTGGCTGGTAAGATGGGTCAGCGAAGGGAGCAACACGCCTGCGCCCTCGGCTATAGCTGACCACATTCCAACCCCCATCATCTCTCTGCCTTGTCATGGTGAGCTCGTGAGTCTGACAACACAAACTAGCAATGAGTTTCTTATTTATATATTTATTTGTTTTTAATTCTTGTATTATTTATGAATTAGTTGTTCATACATATATCTGAGTTATTTATTCTTTGTATATTTATTAATGAATATATGTTATTTATTAAGCTATGCAATATAAAATGATGTGTTGTCTGCTATTTATTAGAATTTTATGTATTTATATCCGTTTATCCTTTTAGCTTGCTAGTGTAAATGATTGAACAAGCCTTGTTGCAACGTTTCGGTTCTTAAAAGAACCTTCTTCAGGCTGGCTTGTTCTGGAAGGTGAAATTGAAAGTGCCAGTAGGCAATCTAATATAGTCTCTGTGAGGAGGTGTTCTCTGTCTGCAATCCCAGGGGAAAGTGAGGAGTGGAGCAGTGCCCTCCCTTTATACTGAGTGAAGTTTGTGGGAGGAGCCTGCATCTGGGAAAGAGAAAACACTGTTCTTCACTAACATTCCTCTTTTTCTGGTATTTAATCCAGTATGTTGTTTGTTTTTTGTTTTTTCTCTTTTTTTGAATGTTTTTAATTAAAGAGTTTTACACTTGTGTGGCTGTTGCTGGGTTTTTATTCACTTTGATGGTCGTATTACCTGGATTTTAATCATCCAATAGTATTGTGAACTGTGTTGCTTGAATTTTGTTTTTAGGATTGTGTTTTGTGTATTTTTGTCTTCCAGGTTTGGTAAGTATGAACTTTGTTTTTGTATTTTGTATATTTTTTTCAGGTTTAGGTAAATATGAACTTTGTTTTTATGGGTGATGTTGTTTTTAGGATTGTGTTTTGTGTATTATTTACCAAGTTTTGGTAAGTATGAACTGTAGTTGTATGGGTGATGTGTGGTTTATTATAGCTAATGCTCCTATGTTGCCTATGAAATGTGGTGTTGTGTATCCGAATAGGACACTGTGTGCCTCCTGTGTGTTTATTCAAAATTATTTGGCAAGTTGTTCATGAAGATATTTTTGTAATTCCGTTATTGTGGCTTTGGAGCCTTTTCTGCAATGTTTTGTTCAAATTATTTTGAGGAGCGTCGGTTAGGATTAGGCACCGACTCAAATCCGTAAGGGTTAGGATAGGTCATTTAGGTCAAGGCCAGCCATCCTATGCGAACCCAGTTGCGGGTTAGGCAACTACTTCGAATACGGTTAGGGTTAGGATAAGCAACTCAGGGTAGGGCTTAAGCTAGAGAGAGGTGTTAGGATTAGGCACAAATTGTGAGTAACCAAGTTAGGGTTAGGCAAAAATTCGGATGCGGTTAGGGTTAGGATAAGTCATTCAGGGTAGGGCATTAGATTGAGAGAAGGGTTAGGGTTAGGGTTGGGATTCGGTTAGGGTTAGGCACCAATTGGGATTCGGGTTAGAGTTAGGCACCCATTGGGATTCGGTAAGGGTTAGGCACCCATTGGAATTCGGTTAGGGTTAGGCACAAATTGGAATTCGGGTTCGGGTTAGGAATTAAGAAAGAAACCGGTGCCCCCTCACGAGGAACCGGAAATGCACGGGCCATCCCCCGGGATCTCATTCCCACTCCGTCCCTGCACCATGTCTGGTTAGAGGGGTTGCGGGGACGCTGTCCCCGCTTTCCATAGTGGACCTCTGTCCACTGTTCTTGAGCTTGGTAGCTCATTTTAATAGAGTGATATTTTAAATATTTATTAATAAACTAAAACAAATGAGGAAATATCAAAAATTCACTATAATTATAAATCAAATTGTTTTTAATGCAAAAAATTGTATATTTCAATGATTTAAACCAAATAAAAAAATAAAAAAATAAAAATTTGTAATAAAATTAAAATGTGTGTGTGTGTGTGTGTCAATATTTTTTTCTCCCTTTTCAAAAGAAAGTAAATGAAAAATGTGCCCAAATGCAACGTTTCGACCCGAAGGGTCTTCTTCAGGCCAGGGCACAATGTAAAACTAATATGGTTGCAGGCTAAAGCTGATGTGATCAGTGTCACAGCAAGAGCAGAAATGAGCAGCTCCTGTCTGTGTTCCCTTTATATAGGCCCTCCCACCTTAATTGTTTTTTCGTGTTTCCTTTTTGCCAGCCCCAGTTTAAGCTTTGTTTTCTGTCAAATTTATAAATCCCTGTGACTTTTTAACCTAACTATCCCTTCAAATATTTATATCTATTTAAGTAATTATATTTATTCTACTATGTTAGTTATAAATATTTATTGTTATTGTAAAATTGTTATTTTTATTCTCTTTTTAAACCCCAACTTTCTTTAGTCTACTATATAATTATTTATGTTCCTTATTTTCTTTAACTCCAAGGTTAGGATTAGGGGAAGGGGTTGGGCTCAGGAAAAAGAAAATGGGTGAGGGGTTAGGGTTAGGATAAAAAAAGTGGGTGGGGGTTAGGGTTAGGAGAAAGAAAGCAGGTGGAGGTTAGGGTTAGGAGAAAGAAAGTGGGTTAGGGTTAGGGGGTTAGGGTTAGGGGGTTAGGGTTAGGGTTAGGGTTAGGAACAAATTTAAAAAAAGAGACCCAAATTAGGGTTCGTGGCACAGGCCATGACACTGTCCCTGATTCCCAGAGTGCATCCCTCCCCCCAGACATCCCTGATCCCAAGTTTGGGTTCCCCCTCCCTGAAAACAGTTTTTAAATTAACTTCCACTACACTTTGAGGCCAATTATAAATTAGGGTTCGGACACGGAATTCCAGACAAAAAATTGATTTTAGATTTAAATGGCCATTTTGGCCTCAGCATGCTTGGGTTATATGCTCATGCCTCTGTTGCAACGTTTCGGACTTTTTTTGTCCTTCTTCAGGCTGAGGCTGAGCTGCACTTCTGTGCCTCTGGGTCCCTGCTTTTATACGGTAGGTGGGTGGAGTCTTTTTGGACTTCCTTTTTTCTCCCCAGGTTTGTCTTATTGGACTTTATTTTCACAGGTAAGTGGGTGGAGTCTTTTTGGACTTCCTTTTATTAACATTCCCAGTTTAATCTGATTTGACTTGATTTTCCCTGTTTTTTGTCTGTTATGCCTTCTGTTTTTCCCTTTTAATAAATTTGAATTTCCAAAGTGTGTGGTGTCCTTTGTTTATTTTTTATGATGTTATAGCCTTTGTTATTTATTAATAATAAAGCCTGCCCGAGATGGTTAGGGTTAGGCAATGGCCCCCCTCGGTGGTTAGGGTTAGGGTTAGGGGTTAGGGTTAGGGGTTAGGGTTAGGGTTAGGTGAAATGAATTTATCTCGATGACTCTCCCCGCTTCGTCCGTCGACTGGGCGGTTTGGAGTAGAGAGTCAAAGGCATGGCACGGGCCGACGCTTGTCACTCTGGTTCCCTGATACTGTGTGCTGTCTTCCTAATGAGAAGATGACATTGTGTCCTTGATTTTTGGTAGATTTTTTGATGTGTTTTTTGTGGGAGTGGTCAAGTCTCCGATGCAGTTTTTGATGAAGTTTCACTGGTTCCCAAGTCGATGTTTGCAGGCTGGTCAGTAACGGGGGTTTGAAGAGCAGTTGTCCAATCGTTGATGAGACTCTTCAGATTTAAGACAGCCCCCAGGAGACCCTGAGACAGCTGTATGGAGAGACACTTACCTTTGAGTTGAGTAGATTTTTGGGGGATTTTTTGTGTTGAAGCTAAGTTTAAAGACAGCCCCCAGGAGGCCCTGAGACAGCTGTGTTGTTTTGGAGTCAGATAGACTTTTGAGTTGAATCATTTTCTTGTTTTGAGACTGGCATAAAAG